>NW_017673182.1:0-53636 GCF_001879085.1 Nicotiana attenuata
CTGTTATATATAGATTTATCATTTTTATAAATATATTTTTTTATATGTTCTTAATTCTTTTGCCTCTATTTCATTTCTTCAATGAACTTTTTTTAATTAGGCATTAATCTCTTACATTGACAATTTGTAGATAACTTTAAATTAACATACAATGTAATATAATTAATTAAGAAATCACATGTAATAATAGGTTATTACCGATCAAAAATTTAACAATGTGAATGGGGCAAGCTTTCAGTAGTTTAAAACGAGTTATTAATTTTAGGAAATAAAGCATTTTTTTTTTATTTTCAGGTTATACTATCGATGATTGAAAACTTAATGAAGTTCATAATCAACTTGCAAACAATACTTATTATTCTAATGTTGAAATTTACGCACAATTAGTTTCGATTCTTATCTTATTCAGTGCGTTATTGAAAGATGTTTTTATTAAATAAATTAATCGTTCGTGTGAATATTTCCACCGAACATAAAGGAAAAAACTCCCGAAAAGGAATCTATTGATTCTCTCCCAATTGGTTGGACCGTAGGTGCGATGATTTACTTCACGGGCGAGGTCTCTGGTTCAAGTCCAGGATGGCCCAGCTGCGCCAGGGAAAAGAATAGAAGAAGCATCTGACTACTTCATGCATGCTCCACAAATAAGAGCTAATAAAGAGACCCGCAATTCCGTAGAAAGACATCACGATTCCTTGTGGAAAAAAAATGATTTGCTGAGGCGGAAAAAAAGATATCAAATTTCTACCAAGATAACTGGAAGTTCCAACTAATAAGAAGCCTAATGAACCTATGGTGAATTTTATTCTCTAAAGTGTGACATTCTCTAATTTAATATTGCAGTTACTCAATTAAATGTATCACATAAAATCATACTTTAAACATGCAAAGTAAGAGGAACAGGTCTTCCTAATGATCTTTTGTCAAAAAGTATATTTTTTTCTCATAGAAATTTTCAGTTTCTCAATATACAACTTTTATTTGTGTAATTGGTAGCTTTAAAAATCTATGCAACTTTTATTTTAATTTTAGGTTTTCTTTTTCTTGGTCTGGGACTTTCTTAATTAGATAAAACTTAAGTAATATTCATTGATAATATACAATTAACTATGCATCACATAGATTATTTTCTACAAAGAAACTTAAAAAACCAAATGTATTTTATTTATTGGCGATTTTCTTTATCATAGAAAGAGGGATAATACTTACATTTGTTATTAATTTGATAAATCCTTTTTAAAATTTTATTGATATTTCTTAAACCCCGCGTAAAGTGCGGGTAAATTTACTAGTTTATTATATAAAATGCTGCATCACGTAAAAAGAATAGCTCTTGAATAAGGAAAAAAGAAAAAACTAGAAATAGTACACCTGTTGCGGAGAGAAAATTATTTGTTTTAACCCATGGTTTTCTTCTATGGAAAGGATTAAAAATAAACATACAAAGAAGATTCCTCTTTTACATATTTACAACCACTTAAAAGTAATACTGGTACAATCTTGTTTTACAATCTAAATTTCTGATTTTTCACTAAAATCAGGTGTGAGTTATTTCTTCTGTCACATTGAGTCAACTCCAGTACCCAGACCCCAGTACCTATCTCAAAATTACCGAGTACTTAAGGAAAAAAGGGGTCTTAGGTGATCTGATACATGCATTAATTATTCACTGCTTTTCCAGTCTACTGAGTACTTAGCATCTCTAAATCGTACTTGCTTATGGCCTTTGTCGGGTAAAGGTTAGACAATTAGGGGAAATTCCATAATCTTTTTGTACTTATTTCGTATTTTTGTCTTAAAAATCACATTAAATGGAAGAGAAAGTAGGATTGTAAAATCAGCGAGAGGTCTGGCGAGGAATAGGGATTATCAAGCCAGCATACTACCTCAAAAATGTCATTCGAACTTTTCAAAAGCATTGCTTTGGTGATGTTAGCCTGGAATTACTCAAATACACTTTCTCTTTCACTAAAGAAATAAAAGCACGGAAGGAACATCGCCATTTGTGTCCGTTACTTCATAAATAAACTTATAATCAACTAACATATTGAACCTTTTTTATATTTAAAAAAAAACAAACAAAACATATAGATGGAAAATGTAGAATTATGAAAGTAAGAATAAGCATTATTTCTGTATGGGTCAAAATCTATCTTTAGAATACTTAAGTCAAAATAGTATTGGTAGAATGTTTCCAGCTGTCGCTTGTCGAAGTGATCTAATAAGAAACGGTGAAGTCCGTGGTCGAAGAGTCAGCAAGGGTTGAAGTCGAGGAGTCATCAAGGATCAAGGCTGAGGTCGAGCAACTTTTGATAGAGCTATAACGGCTAGCTTCAAGAGGGGACATAAAAGAGAATATTCTAGTGGATATTCTCTGCACTTGTACTGTTAGGGTTTTTAGGAACATGTTCCCTATAAATATAAAGATACACAATGATAGGGGATCAGGTGATATTCATTTGTAAAATACACTTGGACTTGAAAAGATAGAATCGGATCTTATTGCAAAGCATACAAACACAATCTTTTTCACTAAGCTAGTGTTTGGTCATAGATTCCCAAATTTATTTTAAAAAATCTTTTTTGGGTGAAGGTTTGAAGATGAAAATGTGTTTGGACATAAGTTTTCAAAACATGTTTCACCTTTTTCTTTTAAAAAAAATATGAAATATGACTTATATCCACAAGTTCTAAAAACTATCACAAATACCCAACAGTACCTTCATCAATAATATTCACTATCATTATCACAAACCATAGTCCTGAACATAAGTAAATTTGGTACAAATTATCATTTTTATAATGAGCTACATAATACACTATCAGATAACCGAGAAGACGAAGCAACATTGTTACAAAATAATAAATGGTGGGCTCTTTTAGCAAAAGTTTGAGGTATTTTTAAAAATTTTAAAAAATGTAATAGTAAAATACCATAATATGGATAAAATTTACGAACAAACATGTATTTACCAAAAGAATTGTGTAAAATTTGGCAAAATCTATGGCCAAACGGGTCTTAAGATTCTTATCTACACTTTTCCACCAGATCCGAGAAATAACTCAGGTATTCGAAGGCTTATCCATCACTCATCATTGTCCAAAAAAATATTCACTAATTCTATCCTTTCTTGGGTGACTCACACGTTCTATTTACTAAGTGTCATTTATTGTTATTCATCACTATTTAATGCTACACTACTCCATTTGACTTCTTAAATATTAATGCGCCGTTGCTATCGTAGTATCTTTACATATTATTTCTTGCACTTCTGAGAATTTCATCTTAGGGATATTATTGTTAACTAAGATTAATCCTCATTTGTATAAACTTAATTAGTTGAACTAAGATCTATATTTTTTTTGCCAAACAATTTGGCGTCGTCTGTGGAAATTTCTTAGTTAAATTTTTAGTTTCCTCTAGATCTGCAGCTAACGCAAGTCACTAACCACACGAATCCCGAGATCTTCTCCCTTTGTAAGCACAAAAACAACATGACAGGTAACCAAGGAGAAAAGACAAAAATAACAAGTGATTTCCCTAGCAACCTCTTGAACGCTATCAACGAGAGCTGCAAAACAGTAGGAAAGGACGTGACGCCCAACGCTTCCCCTAAGCACGAGAGGTCACCTCCCCCTTATTGCAGCATAACAAAACCCAGTGGAAAAGGAGCCTCCATGTCCGCAGAAGAAGGGACGCCCCCAGCTGTGAAAAATCTCCTCGAAGCATGGCTGACCGACACGCTAGTGAGCATCCTCAACAAACCTACTCCAAGCATGACTACAGACACCGCAAGATCTTGCATGATAAAAAACGGACAAGCAGTGCAACCGACCAAGCCCCCCGATGATAGGTATAACTCACAATATTACTAACAGTGCAAGTGACAACACCCTCGATGTCGTCCTAAAGAGGATGGAAGAAAAGGAGAACGAAATCAAAGCACTATGAGACCAGATGAAAGAACACCAATAATAAGTCGACAAGATACCGGGCACTCCTAAGTTGCTGCCAAAAACACTACAAAAAAAACTGGAATTAGCTACGAACGTCGTCGCTAATTTGTCGCTAAAATGCTCATAGCTAGCAGATTCTTTTGATAATCCGTCGCTAAATGAGATTAGTGATGGATTTTTCTGTTTAGCTACAAATTTTGTCCGTCGCTAAACCCTAGTTTTTTTAGTAGTGAAAGGGACGCCGGCAAGTTCGTAGAGTAGTCGTGCAGCAATGACGCAGCCCCACATACCATACCAAAGACCTTCAAAATGCCGCCCTACCACAGGATATACGACGGAATAACCGATCCTTAGGATCATGTGACTCATTACGTCACCGTCGTGAAAGGCAACGACCTCGCCAAGGAACAAGTGTCCTCTATTTTGCTGAAGAAGTTTGGCGGAACCCTTATGGGAGGGGCATTAACATGGTATTCACAGCTACCAGCCCGCTCCATAGAAATTTTCGAGGAAATGACCGATAAGTTCGTACCTACCCATGTTAGAGCCAAGAAGACCGAAGCAATAGTAAACGACATATTCGCTATCAAGCAGTCCTTTGGAGGGGGATTAAGGGACTTCCTCGCCCGATTCAACAAAGTAAGGATGACTCTGCTGAATGTATCCGAAGGGATAACAGTTGCAACTTTCCAAAATGGGTTGATTAGAGATGGCTCAAGAGCGACTAGAAAACAGTTGAGCCGATTGATGAAATATCCCCAACCACTTGGGACGAAATCCATAATTCTTATTGCGCTGAGTTTTGAGCAGACGAAGACGACCTCAATGGACCAACTCACCGGCTAACATCGGTACAAACCGAATCCAGAAAGGAACGAAGAGAAAACGTCGGTAGGAATCACCCGGTTCCACATCTTAACAGGGAACGACACTAGCCATATGTCAGGGCGGCCTCCGCACCTTTCTCCCGTTGTGAAGAAGGCCCATCTAGGCCAAGGACAAGGACTCACCGGAAGAAAAGAGGTATGTCCCGTTTATTATGTGCTCATAATATTTGTGTGTCACCTATAGAAGTAGTCTATGCTCTTGAGAAACTTAGAACAAAGGTGAAGTGACCGCCAAAGATGAAATCAGACCCGAACACTAGAAAATCCAATGACCTCTGTGAGTTCCACCATGAGCGTGGGCACAAAACAGAAGATTGTATCTCCCTCAGACAAGAAGTTGTAAACATGTTGCAGCAGGGACACCTCAAAGATCTGTTAAGAGACAAGGGAAGAACCAACGCTGCCAGAGGACGTGAACACACCGCCATCACCAGCTCGTACTATCAACATGATCATCGGCGGTGGCCACGAAGCCTCTATCAATGGCATGAAGTTTACCGCCACTCACAAGCTCAAGTGTTCTATCACCCGCGAATGACACGATGGACTCAAAGAAAGTATCATCATCGATGAGTCGGATGCCGACGCTTTGACTTTCCCTCATAATGATGCCCTCGTTAATACCTTACGCATTTTAGATACTGATGTAAAATGCATCATGGTGGACGATAGAAGTGAACCATGCATTATCCATCCCCGAGTCCTCACCCAAATGAGACTCGAGGATAAGATAGTTCGCACTGCATCATGCTAACCAGCTTTAATAATGTAGTTAAACAAATGTTCGGAGAAATTACACTCCCCGTCTTGGCCGGCGGCGTGACTCTAAGATACCCACTACCGGTAAGTTCCTTCAAACTTATCATACAGAGATGTTATTTCATGTTCTCTCGGATGAGCTGAGACGACATTCCACATCATGGACCAGGCCACCGCATACGACGCCATCGTGGGACGACCATGGATACATCCCACGAGAGACATCCCCTCCAGCCTATACCAAGTAATTAAATTTTTAAAACCATGGGAATATTCAGCATACGCAGAGAATAGCGCACGTCCCTAGAATGAAACCGCATTGCCTTAGACAACACGACAAGCCAACAAAAAAAAGATAAGGAAAAAGAGGCATAGCAATCAACAAGGTCGAGGTCAGCGCAAGGAGAGACCGGGACATCATCACAAATCTTGAGACAGTTGAGGCTGCCCATTCGACCGTAAAGGACCTCGACTCCATTCAATAGGACCTCAATGACCGTAGCAAAAAGGCCTATATTAGTTGCAAACTCCGGGAACCAGGTAAATTCAGTCAATTCATAATAACTAATGCAAATTTGTTTTCCTTCAACTATGTAGATATGTCGGGCATTCCAAGGGAAATCGCCACACACAAATTAAATGTCAACCCATTCTAACCCTAGTAAGACAGGTTAGGTGTAAATTCAACTTCGTCATCAACGATGCAGTCCGCGATGAGGTGGAAAAGCTGTTAGAGAAAGGCTTTATCAAGGTACCTTAAGTGGGTCGCCAACGTAGTGAGGGTCAAAATGAAAATCGAAAAAATGGCGGATGTGCATGGATTTCACAGATTTTAACAAAGCATGTCTGAAGGATTCGTTCTCATTACCCCACATCGATGCAACAGCCCGACACGAGCTATTGAGTTTTTTGGACGCTTACTCAAGCTATAACCAAATTCTTATGAAGGAAGAATACCAGGAGAAGACTACGTTCATCACCCACCAAGGGACATATTGTAATAGGGTCATGCCGTTTGGGTTGAAGAACACGGGGGATACATATCAAAGATTGGTGACAAAGATGTTCAAAGACTAGCTCGGCAAGACCATGAAAGTGTGACGACCCAACCCGTCGTCTCATGTATTACAGCCCCATTTCCCCTATTTATTGCTCTTTCATATTTTATTATCAGCAACGGGTGAGTTAGAGTTGAATTGAATTGGTTTGGATAGGAAATGAGACACTTAGTCTCTTTAAGGAAGGTTTGGTTTGGAAAAAGTCAACCGAACGTTGACTTATTAGTTAGACGGCTCGGATGTGAATTCCGGTGATTCGGTTAGCTTCGGGAGGTGATTTGTGACTTAGGAGTGCAAAGTTTCAGGTCATTCGGAGGTGTTTAGGTCTGGTTTTTGATCGAATGTGCAATTCGGAAGTTTTTAAGAAACCTAGGCTTGAATCCGAAGTGATTTAATGGTTTTAGCGTTGTTTAATGTGTTTTGAAGATTGGAACAAGTTTGAATAAAGTAATAGAACATGTCTGTGCTTTTGGTTGAGGTCCCGGGGGCCTCGGGGTGAATTCGGGCGGTTAAACGAGAGTTTTGAGGTGTGTTGCAGGTTCAACTTTTCTGTCATCTGGTATTTTCGCTCCTGCGGAAACGGACCGCAGAAGCTGTTCCGCAGGAGCGAGTGGTGGATCCATAAGCGGTTCATGGCCTGGTGGAGTGTTTTCGCAAAAGTGGAACATTTTTCGCAAATGCGAGTCCGCAGAAGCGGACTATAAACCGCAGAAGCGGTCTTGGGTGGTTCGCAGAAGCGGATGAGGAGACGCAAAAGCGGACGTTGGGTTTTTAATGAAAATCCACAAAAGCAGGATGTTGGCCGCAGAAGCGGTCCCGCATAAGCGGAAGCGGGACCGCAGAAGTGAAAAACGACTGTTACAGAAGGGTTAAAATATTAAATTTCATCCGTGAACAAGAGTTGGTTTCCACCATTTTTAAGCGGTTTTGAGAGCTTTGAGCAAGAATTTTCGAGCGCTTTGACTGGGAATCAATTGGAGGTAAGTTCCTTGGTCTAAATATTCGAGTTTATGGTAGAAATCACATGTAAATTGTGGAAAATTCATCAAAAACTGGTCAAGCTAGGCCTTGAAAAGCTGTGATGTAAAAACGGATTTTGAAAGGGCATTTGATCTCCGATTTTGGTAAAAATTGGTATGTGTAGACTCGTGGCGAGACGAGGAATCCAGTGATGTAAATTTCATAATTTTTCGAAAAGTGGGCCCGGGGCTCGGGTTTTGCCAACTTAGTGAATTTTGGTGTTTTTCGAGTCTTTTTGATTGGGTTATGCTTCTTTAGCCTATTGTAATGTATTCGTTGTGGTTTTAATCAGATTCGGCGTGCGAAGAGGTTGATTCGAAAGGCAAAGGCATAGCGAGCTAGACTTGTGGCCGGCTTGAGGTGAGTAATAGATGTACATGATGACTTGAGGGTTAGAAACCACGGTATATCACATTGTGACGCTATATTGAGGCGAAACACGTACTCTATGACGAGTGCGGCATCGATTGTGACTGGGGATTGTGACCTAGTCCGTCCTGATTGATGTTCGTACTGTGTTCTTGACTAGAAATTGTTTGGTAATATGTTTGGGGCTTTGTGCCTATCATTTGCATCCTTCAGGGATCCTTATCACTGCTTCCATGATGATTAGCATATTTCATGACATCAGTCCTGAGTTAGACACTGCCTCGAAATATTTAGTAAATAAATAAAGGTTTAAACACTTAGCTCTATAATTCCTAATAATTGAAACTAAAAATGAACAATTTGACTGTGCCCGAGTGGCTTGCATACATACATATATATATATATATATATATATATATATATATATATATATATATATATATCTGGACCGAGTGTGGATCGGGCTGCATGCCACAGCGAATGCTACAAAGATATTGCGCTTGGGTTGTAGGAGCCCCTCCGGAGTCTGAACCCCCACAGTGAGCGCGGGTACCCAAATGGATCGGGCTGCGCGCCGCAGCGATCATGTGCATTGCATTGCATTCATGCATTTATACCTATTTGTCTTATTTGTCCTGGTATTGTTGTTGTTCCACCGTTTTATGTGCTGAATCGCTGATTATAGCTTTATATTGTAATATTTCGGGATTTCTTACTTTCAGCCATTATATATGTTTATTACTCACTGAGTTGGAAGTACTCACTTTACTCCCTGCACCATGTGTGCAGATTCAGGTGCTCCGGAGACTTAGTGGAGCTGTTTGCTGTTTTCGTGAAGTTTATTTTCAGGAGTTGTTGAGGTAGCTGCCTGACGTCCGCAGGACCCGACTCCTCCCCTTTATTTCATTTATCTTTCCATATCCTAGACTTCTTTATTACTATGGATATAGTACTCTGTTACATCTAGAGGCTCTAGACTCGTGACTCCAGATCTATTGGGGAATGTTTGGATATTCGTTATTATTTTCCGTACTATTTTATTTAGATTCGGATTGGAACCTTGATATTTGCTATTTTAATCGTATTATTTGTTAACGGATTGCGTATTTGGGTTGAGAGTATTTAATTGGTCGGGCTTGCCTAGCATTAGTGTTGGGCGCCATCACGACCGGGATTGGGGTCGTGAAAAGTTGGTATCAGAGCCTAGGTTACGAGGCCTCGCGAGTCATGAGTCGGTTTAGTAGAGTCTCGCGGAACGGTACGGGGACGCCTGTACTTCTCCTCGAGAGGCTGCGGAACCTTTAGGAAAACTCCATATTCTTGAAATTCTTGTCGTGCGGCTTTGTGATTCGAGAACTAAATCTCTAGGCGAGAACTCGTGCTACCGGACGCGATGGTCGACCACCAGTACCACCCACTAGAGGCCGTGGACGCGGTCGTGGTCGTGGTCGAGGTAGGGCAGCAGAGACGGCACCTGCTGACCCACCAACTGCCACAGTTCAGGACCAGACTCCAGCTGTCGATGTCCCAGCAGCACCTGTGCAGGCACCAGCAGTGCCTACTGCTATTCCTTGTCTCCAGGAGACCTTGGCACAGATACTATCAGTTTGTACTGGCCTGGCTCAGGCGGTCTCAGCTTCTACTGCAGCAGCTGCTTCCTAGGCCGGGGGAGGACATCAGACCCCTGTTGCTCACACACCTGAGCAGGTTGCCTAGGGATTTCAGACACCGAAAGCGGCCATAGCTCCTCATGTTGCTCCAGTTGCTCCAGTGGCTCCAGTTGCTCCAGTTGCACCAGTTGCACCAGCTCCAGCCTATGAGGTTCCAGCTATGCCGGACGATGAGCAGCGTCGTCTTGAGAGATTCAGTAGGCTTCAGCCTCCGATGTTCAGCGGTGCTGAGGGCGAGGATGCCCAGGGTTTTCTGGATAAGTGTCAGTGTATGCTTCGCACTGCAGGGATCTTAGAGTCGAGTGGTGTGGCTTTTACTACTTTCCAGTTCTCAGGGTCTGCATTCACCTGGTGGGAGGACTTCGAGAGGTGTAGGCCGGTTGGTGCAGCGCCCCTTACTTGGCAGCAGTTCTCCACTCTCTTTCTGGAGAAGTACGTACCGCAGTCTCACAGGGAGGAGCTGCGTCGTCAGTTTAAGTGGTTGGTTCAGGGGGACATGTCGGTGACCCAGTACGAGTTGTGATTCACGCAGCTAGCTCGGCATGCCACTTGGATGATCCCGACAGATCGGGAAAGGATTAAGAGGTTCGTGGATGGCCTCAACTATTCACTCCGCATTTTGATGACCAGAGAGAGGGTTATGGGTGCCTCGTTTGAGGAGGTAGTTGACATGGCTCGAGAGATTGAGACGGTTCGCCGTCGGTAGCGTGAGGAGAGAGAGGCAAAGAGGCCTCGAAGTTCAGGTAGTTTCAGTGGTGCTCCGTCTAGGGGCCAGTTCCAGCGTGGCAGAGGCCGTTCCTTCAGGCCTCCTCAGTCAGGTCGTCCAGAGTACAGTGGGGCCTCTTCAGGCCGTGGTCATCAGGGATTTCAGTAGGGCCAGACTTCACTTAGTGCCTTTCCAGCTCAGAGCTCTACACCTGCCTCTTCAGCCCAGGGTTCTTCAGCAGCGAGGGGTTTCCATCAGTCCCCTTCTCCAGCGCCGGGTAGTTGCTACGAGTGCGGTGAGTTCGGTCATATGAGGAGACAGTGTCCTCGGCGTCGTGGTAGTCAGTCTCAGCAGAGGGATCAGCCCTCATCTTCTGCTCCTGTTTCATCAGCACCCGCCCAGTCAGCTAGGGGTGGAGGTCAGGTAGCCAGGGGCCGCCCCAGGGGTGGAGGCCGGACTGGCGGTGGTCAGGCTCGATTCTATGCTCTTCTAGACAGGAAGGACGCCATTGCCTCAGATGCTGTTATCACAGGTATTATCTCAGTCTGCCACAGAGATGCCTCGGTCTTATTTGATCCCGGATCTACCTATTCCTATGTATCTTCATATTTTGCTCATCACCTGGGTACTACCCGAGGCTGTCTTGCTTTGCCTGTTCACGTATCAACCCCGGTGGGTGATACTATTATCGTAGATCATGTATACCGATCCTGTTTAGTGACTATTGGGGGTCTGGAGACCCGAGTTGACTTATTGCTGTTGAGCATGGTTGATTTTGATGTTATTCTGGGTATGGATTGGTTATCTCCGTACCATGCTATTCTGGACTGTCATACTAAGATAGTTACGTTGGCTATTTCGGGTATTCCGAGGATTGAGTGGCGTGGTACGACTGATTATGTTCCCAGCAGGGTGATTTCTTTTCTAAAGGCCCAGCGAATGGTTGGGAAAGGTTTTCTATCTTATTTGGATTTCGTGAGAGATATTGGAGCTGAGACTCCTAGTCTTGATTCCGTCCCCATCGTGAGGGACTTCCCTGATGTGTTTCCAGCAGACCTGCCGGGCATGCTACCGGACAGGGACATCGATTTTGGTATTGATCTGGTGCCGGGCACTAAGCCCATTTCTATTCCTCCGTATCGCATGGCACCAACAGAGTTGAAAGAACTAAAGGACCAACTTCAGGAACTCCTAGATAAGGGGTTTATTCGTCCTAGTGTGTCACCGTGGGGTGCACCGGTTCTATTTGTAAAGAAGAAAGATGGCACAACGAGGATGTGCATTGATTACAGACAGTTGAACAAGGTGACAGTGAAGAACAAGTATCCACTACCTCGTATTGATGATTTGTTTGACCAGCTCCAGGGGGCAAGTGTATTCTCGAAGATTGATCTCCGTTCAGGCTATCACCAGCTGAAGATCAGGGATTCGGATGTTATGAAGACTACCTTCAGAACTAGATATGGGCATTATGAGCTCCTGGTTATGTCTTTTGGGCTGACTAATGCCCCAGCCGCGTTCATGCACTTGATGAACAGCGTATTTCGGCCGTATCTGGATTCATTTGTTATCGTTTTTATTGATGATATCCTAGTGTACTCGCGTAGCCAGGAGGAGCATGCTCAGCACTTGAGAGTGGTGTTATAGAGGTTGAGGGAGGAGAAGCTTTATGCAAAGTTCTCCAAATGTGAGTTTTGGCTTGGGTCTGTAGCTTTTCTGGGACACGTGGTGTCCAGTGATGGTATTCAAGTTGATCCAAAGAAGGTAGAGGCGGTGCAGAGTTGGCCCAGACTGTCCTCAGCCACGGAAATTCGAAGTTTCCTCGGTTTGGCAGGTTATTATCGCCGGTTCGTCCAGGGTTTTTCCTTTATTGCTTCACCCTTGACTAAGTTGACGCAGAAGGGTGCACTATTCGTATGGTCGGGTGCGAGGAGAGCTTTCAGAAGCTCAAGACAGCTTTGACCACAACTCCAGTGTTAGTTTTGCCATCCGCCTCAGGTTCGTTGATCACTGTGTATGTGGTAGAGTTATTGCATATGCTTCTCGTCAGTTGAAGCCTCATGAGCAGAACTACCCCGTACATGATTTGGAGTTGGCGGCTATAGTTCATGCGTTGAAGATTTGGAGGCACTACTTATATGGCGTATCTTGTGAGGTATATACTGATCATCGCAACCTTCAGCATTTTGTTCAAACAGAAGGATCTTAATTTGAGGCAGCGGAGGTGGCTTGAGTTACTCAAGGACTATGACATTACCATTTTGTATCATCCGGGGAAGGCCAACGTAGTGGCCGATGCGTTAAGCCGGAAGGCGGTCAGTATGGGTAGCTTGGCGTACATTCCAGTTGGGGAGAGGCCCTTTGCAGTCGATGTTCAGGCTTTGGCCAATCGGATGGTGAGGTTAGATATTTCGGAGCCTAGTCGGGTGTTGGCTTGTGTAGTTTCTCGGTCTTCCTTGTATGACCGCATCAGAGAGCACTAGTATGATGATCCACATTTGCTTGTCCTTAAGGACAGGGTTCAGCACGATGACGCCAGAGATGTGACTATTGATGATGATGGCGTGATGAGGATGCAGGGCCGGATTTGTGTGCCCAATGTGGATGGTCTTCGGGAGTTGATATTAGAGGAGGCCCACAGCTCGCGGTATTCCATTCATCCGGGTGCCGCGAAGATGTATCAGGATTTGAGGGAGCACTACTGGTGGAGGAGAATGAAGAAAGATATAGTGAGTTATGTAGCTCGGTGTCTCAACTATCAGCAGGTCAAATATGAGCATCAGAGAACCGGTGGTGTACTTCAGCGGATAGATATTCCCGAGTGGAAGTGGGAGAGGATTACTATGGATTTTGTGAGTGGTCTCCCTCGTACCTTGAAGAAGTTTGATTCGATTTGGGTGATTGTGGATCGGCCGACCAAGTCCGCGCACTTCATTCCGGTGTGTACTACCTATTCTTCGGAGCGGTTGGCAGAGATTTTCATCCTGGAGATTGTTAGGTTGCATGGGGTCCCAGTTTCTATCATCTCGGATAGGGGCACTCAGTTTACTTCCCATTTCTGGAAGACTTTTCAGCAAGAATTGGGTACACAGGTAGAGCTGAGCACAACATTTCATCCCCAGATGGACGGGCAGTCCGAGCGTACCATTCAGATATTGGAGGACATGTTGTGCATGTGTTATTGATTTTGGAGGTTCTTGGGCTGAGTTCTTGCCACTTGCAGAGTTCGCGTACAACAACAACTATCAGTCCAGCATTCAGATGCCACCGTATGAGGCCTTATATGGGAGACGGTGTAGATCTCCGGTTGGTTGGTTTGAGCCCGGCGAGGCTAGACTATTGGGGATAGAGTTGGTTCAGGATGCCTTAGAGAAGGTGAAAGTGATACAGGAGAGACTTTGTACAGCTCAGTCGCGTCAGAAGAGTTATGCGGACCGGAAGGTTCGAGACGTATCTTACATGGTGGGCGAGAAGGTCTTGTTGAAGGTTTCGCCTATGAAGGGCGTTATGAGATTTGGAAAGAAAGGAAAGTTGAGTCCACGGTTCATTGGCCCTTTTAAGATACTTAGGAGAGTTGTGGAGGTGGCCTACATGCTTGCTTTGCCACCCAGCTTGTTGGGAGTTCACCCGGTATTTCATGTTTCTATGCTCCGGAAGTATGTTGGGGACCCGTCCCATGTGTTAGACTTCAGCACGGTTCAGTTGGATGATGACTTGACTTATGATGTGGAGCCAGTGGCTATTTTGGGTCGTCAGGTTCGGAGATTGAGATAAAAGGATATAGCTTCGGTAAAGGTGCAGTGGAGAGGTCGGCCCGTAGAGGAAGCTACTTGGGAGTCTGAGCAGGAGATGCAGAGCAGATATCCTCACCTATTAGAGACCTCAGGTATGCTTCTCGACCCGCTCGAGGACGAGCGTTTGTTTAAGTTGGGGAGGATGTGACGACCCAACCCGTCGTCTCATGTATTACAGCCCCGTTTCCCCATTTATTGCTCTTTCATGTTTTATTATCAGCAACGGGTGAGTTAGAGTTGAATTGAATTGGTTTGGATAGGAAATGAGACACTTAGTCTCTTTAAGGAAGGTTTGGTTTGGAAAAGTCAACCGAACGCTGACTTATTAGTTAGAAGGCTCGGATGTGAATTCCGGTGATTCGGTTAGCCTAGGGAGGTGATTTGTGACTTAGGAGTGCGATCGGAAGTGATTTCGGAGGTCCGGAGTAGAATTAGGCTTGAATTGGCAAAGTTGGCATTTTGGCGAATTCCGGTGGATAGGTGAGATTTTGATCCGAGGGTCGGAATGGAATTCCGAGAGTTGCAGTAGCTCCGTTAGGTAATTTTGGATATGTGTGCAAAATTTCAGGTCATTCGGAGGCGTTTTGGTCGGGTTTTTTATCGAATGTGTAATTCGGAAGTTTTTAAGAAACTTAGGCTTGAATTCGATGTGATTAGATGGTTTTAGCGTTGTTTGATGTGTTTTGAGGATGAGAACAAGTTTCAATGAGGTTTTAGGATGTATTGGTGTTTTTGGTTGAGGTCCCGGGGGCCTCGGGGTGAATTCGGGTGGTTGAACGAGAGTTTTGAGGTGTGTTGCAGGTCTGTTGCTGCTGTCATCTGATATTTCCGCTTCTGCGGAAATGGACCGCAGAAGCGGGTGAGCGACCGCAGAAGCGGTCAGGCTTGGGTTAGGGAATTTCCGCAAAAGCGGAAGGATGGTCGCTTCAGCGGGTCCGCATAAGCGGATATTTTACCGCAGAAACGGTTGTTAGATCGAACCGCAGAAGCGCATCTGGAGTCGCATAAGCGAAAAGGGCGGTTCTAATGAAAACCTCTTAAGCGGACTTCTGACCGCAGAAGCGAAAAAAAACTGTTACAGAAGGGTTTAAAATATTAAATTTCATCCGCGAACAATAGTTGGTTTCTACCATTTTTAAGCAACTTGGAGAGTTTGGGCGAGAATTTTCGAGGGTTTTGACTGAGAATCAATTGGAGGTAAGTCTCTTGGCCTAATTATTCGAGTTTATGGTAGAAATTACATGTAAATTGTGGGAAATTCATCAAAAACGGGTCAAGCTAGGGCTTGAAAAGTTGTGATGTAAAAACGGATTTTGAAAGGGCATTTGAACTCCAATTTTGGTAAAATTGGTATGTGTAGACTCGTGGCGAGACGAGGAATCCAGTGATGTAAATTTTGTAATTTTTAGAGAAGTGGGCCCGGGGCTCGGGTTTTGCCAACTTAGTGAATTTTGGTGTTTTACGAGTCTTTTCGATTGGGTTATGTTTCTTTAGCCTATTGTAATGTATTCGTTGTGGTATTAATCAGATTCGGCGTGCGAAGAGGTTGATTCTAAAGGCAAAGGCATAGCGAGCTAGACTTGTGGCCGGCTTGAGGTGAGTAATAGATGTAGATGATGACCTGAGGGTTTGAAACCCCGGTATATCACATTGTGACGCTATATTGAGGCGAGACACGTACTCTATGACGAGTGCGGGGTCGATTGTGACTGGAGATTGTGACCTAGTCCGTTCCGATTGATGTTCGTACTGTGTTCTTGACTAGAAATTGTTTGGTAATCATCCTACTTGGATTTTATGAATATGTTCGGGGCTTTGTGCCTATCATTTGCATCCTTCAGGGATCGTTATCACTGCTTCCATGATGCTTAGCATATTTCATGATATCAGTCCTGAGTTAGACACTGCCTCGNAGTCATCTCGGATACGGGGCACTCAGTTTACTTCCCATTTCTGGAAGACTTTTCAGCAAGAATTGGGTACACAGGTAGAGCTGAGCACAGCATTTCATCCCCAGATGGACGGGCAGTCCGAGCGTACCATTCAGATATTGGAGGACATGTTCCGTGCCTGTGTTATTGATTTTGGAGGTTCTTGGGCTGAGTTCTTGCCACTTGCAGAATTCGTGTACAACAACAGCTATCAGTCCAGCATTTAGATGGCACCGTATGAGGCCTTATATGGGAGACGGTGTAGATCTCCGGTTGGTTGGTTTGAGCCCGGCGAGGCTAGACTATTGGGGACAGAGTTGGTTCAGGAAGCCTTAGAGAAGGTGAAAGTGATCCAGGAGAGACTTCGTACAGCTCAGTCGCATCAGAAGAGTTATGCGGACCGGAAGGTTCGAGACATATCCTACATGGTGGGCGAGAAGGTCATGTTTCTATGCTCCGGAAGTATGTTGGGGACCCGTCCCATGTGTTAGACTTCAGCATGGTTCAGTTGGATGATGACTTGACTTATGATGTGGAGCCAGTGGCTATTTTGGGTCGTCAGGTTCGGAGATTGAGATCAAAGGATATAGCTTTGATAAAGGTGCAGTGGAGAGGTCGGCCCGTAGAGGAAGCTACTTGGGAGACTGAGCAGGAGATGCGGAGCAGATATCCTCACCTATTTGAGACCTCAGGTATGCTTCTCGACCCGCTCGAGGACGAGCGTTTGTTTAAGTTGGGGAGGATGTGACGACCCAACCCGTCGTCTCATGTATTACAGCCCCGTTTCCCCCATTTATTGCTCTTTTGAATTGGTTTGGATAGGAAATGAGACACTTAGTCTCTTTAAGGAAGGTTTGGTTTGGAAAAAGTCAACCGAACGTTGACTTATTAGTTAGAAGGCTCGGATGTGAATTCTGGTGATTCGGCTAGCTTCGGGAGGTGATTTGTGACTTAGGATTGCAAAGTTTCAGGTCATTCGGAGGTGTTTAGGTCGGGTTTTTGATCGAATGTGCAATTCGGAAGTTTTTAAGAAACGTAGGCTTGAATCCGATGTGATTTGATGGTTTTAGCGTTGTTTAATGTGTTTTGAAGATTGGAACAAGTTTGAATAAGGTAATAGAACATGTCTGTGCTTTTGGTTGAGGTCCCGGGGGCCTCGGGGTAAATTCGGGCGGTTAAACGAGAGTTTTGAGGTGTGTTGCAGGTTCAGCTTTTCTGTCATCTAGTATTTCCGCTGCTGCGGAACGGACCGCAGAAGCGGTTCCGCAAGAGCGAGTGGTGGATCGCATAAGCAGTTCATGGCCTGGTGGAGTGTTTCCGCAAAAGCGGAACATTTTTCGCAAATGCGAGTCCGCAGAAGCGGACTATAAACCGCAGAAGCGGTCTTGGGTGGTTCGCAGAAGCGGGTGAGGAGACGCAAAAGCGGACGTTGGGTTTTTAATGAAAATCCGCAAAAGCGGGATGTTGGCCGCAGAACCGGTCCCGCCTAAGCGGAAGCGGGACCGCAGAAGCAAAAAACGACCGTTACAGAAGGGTTAAAATATTAAATTTCATCCGCGAACAAGAGTTGGTTTCCACCATTTTTAAGCGGTTTTGAGAGCTTTGAGCGAGAATTTTCGAGGGCTTTGACTGAGAATCAATGGGAGGTAAGTTCCTTGGTCTAAATATTCGAGTTTATGGTAGAAATCACATGTAAATTGTGAAAAATTCATCAAAAACGGGTCAAGCTAGGGCTTGAAAAGCTGTGATGTAAAAACGGATTTTGAAAGGGCATTTGAACTTCGATTTTGGTAAAAATTGGTATGTGTAGACTCGTGGCGAGACGAGGAATCCAGTGATGTAAATTTCGTAATTTTTCGAGAAGTGGGCCCGGGGCTCGAGTTTTGCCAACTTAGTGAATGTGAGCACGTGATTTTTGCCATGCTTAAATTACTCCTATAAATTCATTAGAATTAGGAATTTTCTTTTATTACTTGAATTTTAGGAAATTAATTGCATGATTTTCTGGTAAGTGTTGCATTTTATCTGTGCATTTTAATTCATATGAAAAATACAAAAAATAATACATTTGCATTTAGGACTTAATTTCATATTTTAGTATTAATTAGGGGTTAATTTGTTTAGAACAAAATTTAAAGAAAATAACAAAAATAGTCCATTTTTGCGTTTTAATTGTTAATTGTTAAGTCTACTTTTGAATAGAATTTAATCAATTTAGTAGGAATTAATTAGCTTAGTTTTGACAATAAATTAGGTTTCATTTTAATTTTTCACATTTTTATATAAAATTAGGAAAGACACAAAAATGAAATACAAGAAATAAATAAATAAATAAAGAAATAAAAGAACAAAAATAATCAAAAGTGGACTGTTTTCAAAGACCAAAATTGGGCCAAAATTGGCCAGCCCAAACCAATTACCCCCCCCCCCAATACCCGTCCACAGTCCAATCCACTCCCTATCTAAATTAAAACGACCTCGTTTTTGACCAATCAATCCTGTCCGTCCATTATTGTCAATCCAACGGCTTCTGATGAATCTCAACATTACATAAAAGTGTTCGAAAATTCCCCAAACCCTAAAAACATCCTTCATCTTCCTCGTATATCCTCTCTGTATTTCGCCGGAGCCCCCGCCGCCGGCGAACGCCATCACCGCCAATCCGCCCCAAATTAAAACCCTTTGTTCCCCTTCTCATCCTCTTTTCAAATCTGTCAATGGCTTCCCTCGAATCTTATCCTAAGGCCTCGAATATCCGTTTGAAATATCTCCGGCCATGACGCCACTTCCTCCAAATGACACCAAACTTACACCACAGGACCACCTTGACCTCCTCTATCAACCCCCCAAGCCCCATCCCTTGAACATGGCCGGAATTGCTCGAATTTTGAATTGAAATTTTTCGGCCAAAACCCTAATTGCTCCAAACCCCACCAAATAGATACCACGTGACCTCTTCACTTCCCTCATGAGGAATTTGTCATCATTAGCATTCATACCTCACTGGAGATAGTCGAATTTTGAATCTGAAGAGCTATGCGACTTTAGCAGTTATACAGATAAGTTCTCTTCTTTTTTATGTTTGATTTTTGTGCTGTTAAGATTAGTTTATAATTAATGTGTTAGGTTTTAAATTAGGTTCGCAATTACTGGTTCTGAAATCGGATAATTGTTTAATTGTATAGTTTAGTTCTCTTCACCTGATCAGTGTTCCCATGTCAAATGTTTTGTTTTGTTTTAATCCTCTATCTGGTTCAATTCTATTTAGTGATCTCCATTTTGATTGACTGTCAGTTCGACCCTGTGTTTGTTTTGATTAGGGAATGCATGTTTATGGCTTAGTTTGAGTCACTTGACATGTTCAGTCAAATTAGTGTAGTTTGAATTGATAAGTCTTGAGTTCCATTCTCCTGTTTAATTACATGGGTTAGTTAGTTAATTTGTAGAATCCGTTTAGTCTTAGTTGAATTTCAATCTCATTGAGTGATTAAATATGGTTATTCACTGAGTTGGAGGGTTGGGGGTTGATTAGTATCAGCTTAGTAATTTCATGGGTAATACAGGGACAATAAGGGTACTTCACTTGAGGAATCTGATAGTAACTGAATTTAGAAGCCACTAGAAGCACCTAGAAGGGGTTGTAATTGATATTTCAAAGTCATAGTGTTGTGACTTGAGGGACAAGTCAGTAACTGAGGAACTATTTGGGTAAAATTGAAATTTAAAAGAGGCACTAATTTGTAAAGTCTGAAAATCTGATAGAGCCCTCATTTTGTGCCTATAAAATGGCACTCTCATGCCTTGTTCGAGAGGTGGGGAAGATCTGAAAATTCCCAAAAGTTGGAGAGCCATAAAATTCCCTCCCAAAATCCCCTTAGAAGATCTGAACCAATTTTCAAATTTCAAGTTTAAATTCTGCTTATAGATCTTAATTCTATATAGAAAAACCCAAAAAAAGAGTAAGAAAGACTGTCAAAACCAAAAATACCTCTACTGATTCATTCGTTTAGAAATGGAGTCTAACTATTAGCAATGGGTTCATAGTTTCTACTTGTTCGAAGATTCAGAGGTTTGGTCGTTGATTTTGAGCAATCCTGAGGTTTAATTAGTTGCTGAGGGTCATTTGCTGTGGGTGTTGGTTTCTATTAAAATCTTCTAAGCTTGAATCATTCCTGTATTGCTGGTCGTTGCTGTTGAATCTGTTGTTGCTGTGTTTGGGATAGTTTTTCAGTGAAGCTATTGCTGACCTTCGTCTTCTTCTGTTATAAACTCGCTTCCAGGTACACGCATTTGACCTCACAAGTGATGTACTCTTCCATTGAAATGAAATGAAGTGATGATTCAGGGCTGTGCTCATTGTGAATGTTTCTAGTGCTATTGTATTGCTTTGTGTATATCATGCCTAATACAACATTATAGATAGTTAAGTAGGCTTCTATTTCCTGAAATTACATGTATAGGAGATCCCTATATGTTAGACATTATGTAATAATTGGACTGCCTTGGACTTTTATTTGTAATACATCACTGAATTATAACCATGTAGCTTCCTAACATTAGTCCAGTATAACAGGTTTCCATAGCATTAAGTAGACTTAATTTAGCTTAAGTTTAGTTACGAATTATGGTTGAGTACATGGAGATAATTGTCATGTGTGCACCATCTACCCGTTAGTAGCATTAACACAAAGTGTATTGCGAGTAATTGAATCAGTTAAGTGTTTCAGCTGATTAGAATTGAATTATCAAAGGGCTTCGATATAGTATACTTAGTTTCATCTTCTGAAAATCACATGTTGCATTCTGTTTGGTAACTCATAAGGCACCAGGCCATTCCTCATATGTGTTGCATGTTAATTAGGATTTACTTGAAAAAGCATAATGGGATACCCTTGAATAAGTAGTCCGATGTTAGTACAAAGTCATCGTTCAGCAATCCATTGAATTCGCATAGCTGCAGGTTTAAGAGTTGAAGCAAACCAAAAAAACAACCCTTGAATAAAATCTAGGCCCAATGGTTTGGCCCAGCTACTCAATGGAAATCAAACTCACTGCTCTCAGATTGGGATGGATATTAAAAAGGCCCAAATCGCAAGGCCATTTCATGTTAGCACACGCTGGGCTAAATGCGAAGCCCAAGTGTGCAGGAGTATAAATTCTCTTAGGTTCATTAGGTCTAATTTGTAACATTGGGTTCTCGAGTTAAGTAGCGGGTTCAAATTAAACGGTCTATTCCTTTTGTTTGAATCCGGACTTGAGCTTGGGGCCCGGATGTTATAATATTAATCAATTAGGACTTTTTCTTTATTACTAGAGACAAAGAAAAAATATAGTAAAACATAGCCACTTTAGGATTGACCTTTAAATACAAAGGGGGATGAGCCTCGCCAAATAAAAATGCCTAAATAGCGGGGCCCTCATTAAATGTTTTATTGAAAAATATTTAGAAGCTTGGGACATGCCATTTAGCGAATTTTCATGGCTTCCCGCAAATTTAATAAGACGCTAGCCACTTTAGGCGCGCTTTTTAATAATTTTACCTTCTTAAATACGGGTGCACATTTATGTGACCCAAATCCAAATCCCAAAACGTTGAATAAGAGGTGTTGAGGATCCGGGTGCATTTCATGTGACGCGATCCAAAAACGCGCTCTTAAACGGCGTTCACTTTCTTAAAATTTATTTAATTAAAAGCGGTTAAATTCTGGAAAACACACATAGGTTTGAACATGTACTAAAATCAAACAACTAAGCCAAATATAGCAGTTGAGTGATCGTGCTAGAACCACGGAACTCGGGAGTGCCTAACCCCTTCTCCCGGGTTAACAGAATTCCTTACCCGGATTTCTGGTTCGCAACTGTTAATACAGAGTCAAACCCTTTCCTCGATTCGGGATTCAAACCGGTGACTTGGGACACCATAAATCTCCGAAGTGGCGACTCTGAACCTCTTAATAAACGAATCCCATTTCGATTGTCCTTTAATTGGAAAAACTCCCTTCTATTATACCATTCACGGGGTGTAGTAAGTAAGAAAAAGGAGGTGTGACAGCTCTGGCGACTCTGCTGGGGAGGAGGACCGAGAACTTTTGTTCAGGGTTCAGAATTCGAGCTCAGTTAAATTGTTATATTTGGCTTTATCTAATTTTCCTACATGTTTCTCATGCCTTATGTGCTAATTGTTTTACCGCTTTGATATTTGTTGAATTGTATATAAACTGTTACGAATCCCTTCCTCTCTCTGAGTCTTCTACATCATGGAGAAGGGTGCACTTCGTGTAGCTTCTCTTTTGTTTAGAGTCTTTTCCCATTTAGAACGAGGTTTGGATAAGTTGCTAAGCCGACAGAGCTTCTGTATCCCCGGTACGCGGCCTCCCCCTCGGCCCGAGTTGTCCGCTCGGGTAAGCTAGGTCTAGACCAATAAACCTAAGGTTAAACCTAGAAGAACAAAACCTCATGCCGGATCCCTAGTAGGACGCTTGTCTGCATCATATGCATCTGACTTAGGGGACTCAACATAGGGGTTGGGTCCGTCTAGGACAGGTGACCTGAAATGATGGACCATCCTGATGCATCTTACGTGCTACTTGCGCATTTATTTGCTCGGCTTTGCATGTTGACCGGCTTGCCTAAATGAGCGGATTACGAAAATAAACAGTGTCAGGAGTACGTGAGGGTGACCACTTGTTGTGAAAAACCAATATCCAAGTAGTGCCGAAATGCTGCTGGATTTTTGAAAATGAAAGAAAAAGAAGAAAAATAGTTTTTTTTTAGTTTGTTTACCGATGGAAAAGAAAAACCAAAAAGAATTTTATTTTTTAAATTAGTTTGCTTATTTGCCACTGAACAAGAAAACATGAAAAATGAATTTTGCTCTCAGAAATAGTGTATTTGCCAACAAAAACAAAGAGTCCTAGTTTCAAAATAGTTAGGTTTATTTTCCCGAACTACGCCGGTTTGATTCTCACCGGATGTGCGATACGTAGGCAACCCTCATCGGGTCCAACCTCCCCTTTGCAAAAATAGCCCAAAATGCCAAAATTTTTAATCTCGTCATGAATAAGTCGGGTGACGCTATTCTTGTCAAAATAAGCCGAATGCCCCCAAAAGGGCGCCGGAAGGCCGTTTTTGCAAGAACAGCCACACTGAGTCATTTTTAAATGGTTTGCGGGCACAGCCTTAAAATCTTCCTCCTAGAAGTGCTGAAAGGCCGTATTTGCAAATCCAAGTCCTGTCTTCTAAATAAAGACTTTTTGCATAAATAGCCTTTTTCAAAATAAGTCATTAAAAGTCCCTAATAAATGTGCAGGATGGATTCAAGTAACATCGAAACCTTCTCAGTCCTGAGCGAGATCCCTTTGAAACTTCACATGTGGTGACATGATTTGGGAAAAGGAAGCAGAGATACCATGGTCAAAAGTTTGGGTGGTCTCGTTGATTTGCTAAACATCCAACCAAGGAAAGATATTATTGAGGCATTGATACCATTCTGGGATCCGACCCGTAACGTATTCCGGNCATGGACCCTTCCAAAACCCATCCCCCGCCTTTCCCGTTCCTTCGTCAGGCCTGGTACCAAGAAGCGCCTAACAACATCAACTCCCAATGGTGTGGTTGATCCCGACAAGGAGCTGAGTGAGAGGTTTGAAAAGCTGTTTTATGAAGAGAATGTGTTGGAGGTCGGAGAAGGTCCAAGCAAGGCAGATGTTCAGTTCGTGGGGCCCCAGGCAAAGCTTAACAATTGGGAAGCAACTCCCCTTCCTATTCGGAGGAATCTTGGTAGTTAGTTTTGATTTCCTTTCAGTTTAATCTGGATTATTTCCAAGGTTATAATTCGGATGCTATGTTCTATCCGTTTGGATGAGTTAAACCTTGTTATCTTAAATATTAATGAAATGCAATTTCCCTCTTTTTCATTCCCGATAGTTGTTATTTTTGCCTTTCTTTTCTTTCTTGTACAGTCCCTTTTACACTGGTTTCAGTGATGTGTCATGCATGAGGAGTCTTCAGCCCAGTCTTAAATGCCAATCTAACTCAGACATAATAATATAAGAAGTTGAGTGTGATGACGAAATAGAATATGATGATAAGGAAGCTTTTGAGGAAATTAGTAAAGAATTAAGCCACTTTGAAGAAAAACCCAAACCTAATCTGAATGACACAGAGGCAATCAATTTAGGGGATCAGGAGAATGTACGAGAAACGATTATAAGTGTCCATTTGGAACCTCAGCTCAGGGGAGAGATAATTAAGACACTTTTTGAGTATAAAGATGTTTTTGCATGGTCGTATGATAACATGCCAGGTTTGAGCACTGATTTGGTGGTCCACAAATTGCCCACCGACCCAGCATGCCCTCCTGTCAAGCAGAAGCTAAGGAAATTTAAAACAGACATTAGTATGAAAATCAAAGAAGAGGTCACCAAACAGTTTGAGGCAAAGGTCATCAGGGTCTCGCGGGATCCCACCTGGTTAGCCAATGTTGTGCCTGTGCCAAAGAAGGATGGAAAGACCAGAGTGTGCGTAGATTACCGTGACCTCAATAAGGCAAGTCCGAAAGACAACTTCCCGTTACCAAACATCCATATATTGATTGACAATTGTGCCAAACATGAGATTGGTTCCTTCGTGGATTACTATGCGGGCTATCACCAGATTTTGATGGATGAGGAGGATGCGGAAAAGACGGCATTCATCACACCTTGGGGAACGTATTGTTATAGAGTCATGCCATTTGGGTTGAAGAACGCAGGCGCAACGTATATGAGGGAGATGACCACCATGTTCCATGACATGATACATCGGGAAATTAAGGTCTATGTGGACGACGTGATCATAAAGTCGAGGAAACAATGTGACCATGTCAAAGACTTGAGGAAATTCTTCCAGAGGCTCCGCAGGTACAACCTCAAACTTAATCCAGCCAAGTGTGCGTTTGGGGTTCCATCTGGGAAGTTATTGGGATTTTTGGTGAGTCGGCGCAGTATTGAATTAGACCCATCTAAGATCAAAGCCATTCAGGAGCTACCGCCGCCAAGGAACAAGAAAGAGGTGATGAGTTTTCTTGGCAGGTTGAATTACATCAGCAGGTTCATTGCCCAGCTTACAACAACTTGCGAGCCCATCTTCAAACTACTAAAGAAAGATGCTGCGGTCAGGTGGACGGATGAATGTCAAGCAGCATTTGACAAGGTTAAGGAGTATTTGGCTAGTCCACCCGTGTTGGTCCCATCGGAACCGGGAAGACCCTTGATCCTTTACTTGACCATTTTGGATAATTCTTTTGGTTGTGTACTGGGGCAACATGACATCACAGGAAGGAAAGAGCAGGCGATTTACTACCTCAGCAAGAAGTTCACAACATATGAGGTGAAGTGCACTCAACTTGAGAGGACGTGTTGTGCCTTAACCTGGGTAGCGCAGAAGTTGAAACATTACCTGTCAGCCTATACCACCTATCTCATCTCTGGGCTGGACCCGCTGAAGTACATTTTCCAGAAGCCCATGCCCACAGGGAGGCTGGCGAAATGGCAAATCTTGCTCACGGAGTTTGATATTGTCTACGTGACCCGGACTGCAATGAAAGCACAAGCGTTGGCTGATCATTTGGCCGAGAATCTAGTTGATGATGAATACGAACCTTTGAAAACATACTTCCTTGACGAGGAGATAATGCATGTTGAAGAATTAGAACAAGTCGAGAAGCCAGGATGGAAATTGTTCTTTGATGGAGCTGCCAACGCCAAGGGTGTCGGGATATGAGCAGTATTGATTTCTGAGACAGGGAAACACTACCCTGTCATTGCTCAACTTCGTTTTTATTGCACCAATAATATGGCTGAATACGAAGCATGTATCTTGGGATTGAGATTGGCTATAGACATGGGTGTCCAAGAAATCTTGGTCATGGGTGACTCGGATCTTCTGGTACACTAGATTCAGGGTGAATGGGAGACAAGAGATTTGAAGCTCATACCGTATCGGCAGTGTTTGCATGAATTTTGTCAACGGTTCCAATCAATAGACTTCAGGCATATTCCAAGGATTCACAATGAGGTTGCCGACGCTTTGGCCACTTTGGCGTCAATGTTGCATCATCCAGACAAGGCTTATGTGGACCCGTTACAGATTAAGGTCCGAGATCAGTATGCCTATTGTAATATGGTGGAAGAAGAGCTTGATGGTGAGCCGTGGTTCCATGATATCAAAGAATACCTCCGGATGGGAGTGTACCCAGCACAAGCTACAGGGGATCAAAAGAGAGCAATTCGACGCTTGGCAAGCGGATTTTTCTTCAGTGGAGGAGTATTGTACAAAAGAACTCCAGATCTTGGATTGTTGAGATGCATGGATGCTAAACAAGCTACAGTTCTCATGGCTGAGGTACATGCGGGAGTTTGCGGGCCTCATATGAGTGGATATGTATTGGCGAAGAAGATTCTCCGAGTAGGTTATTATTGGCTTACTATGGAACGAGATTGCATCAGTTTCGTACGCAAGTGTCATCAATGTCAGGATTCATTCTCCACCATCTGAATTGCATACAATGTCAGCACCATGGCCGTTCGTTGCTTGGGGAATGGATGTCATTGGGCCGATTGAGCCAGCGGCATCAAATGGGCACAGGTTCATTCTAGTAGCTATTGATTATTTCACTAAGTGGGTTGAAGCAAAAACCTTCAAATCTGTGACCAAGAAGGCGGTGGTTGATTTCGTGCATTCGAATATCATATGTCGGTTTGGGATCCCGAAGGTAATCATCACAGACAATGGTGCCAATCTCAACAGTCATTTGATGGCCGAGACATGCCAGCAGTTTAAGATCACGCACCGCAATTCCACACCATATCGTCCTAAGGCAAATGGAGCAGTCGAAGCAGCTAACAAGAACATCAAGAAAATACTTCGGAAAATGGTAGAGGGGTCGAGGCAATGGCATGAGAAGTTACCTTTTGCCCTGTTGGGCTATCGCACTACTGTCCGCACTTCAGTAGGGGTGACTCCCTATTCACTGGTGTATGGAACTGAAGCAGTAATACCCGCAGAGGTTGAAATCCCGTCCCTTCGGATCGTCGCCGAGGCGGAAATNCGTGAAAATGGGAAGTATGGTGGAAGAGGGTCTCAAGTCTAACAAGATTATGAGCTATTCAGCAATCAAAGCAACTACTCAGGCTATTCAGAGCGGCACTGGAGGCGTATTGGGAAAGAAGAAGAAAGAAGAAGTTGCAGTAGTGGAATCGAGAGCTTGGTCTAGAGGTCCATCGCCTTATTATCACCAACCTCGCCCTCACCCCCAAACCTACCCACATACCCATATGGCCCACCGCAGCATTATTACCCACCTCCCGCTCCGCATTTCTCTGTCCACCATGCCCAAACATACCCCCAACCTCCTACCCATGCACAATGGCGCGCACCCACTCCACAAAATACTTACTCAGCTCAAAACACCTACCCACCCCCAAGAACCAACAGAAATCCTGCTGGAATCGGTTTTCGACCCAATCCCGCATTTAAGAATGACAGGTTGCAAAAGAAGAAGACTTTCACTCCCTTGGGTGAATCTTACACTAGCCTGTACCACAGACTAAGACAGTTGGGCATGTTGAACCCGATTGAACCCAAATTGCCAAATCCTCCCCAAGGAATCTGGACCACTCTGTAAGTTGTGAGTATTGCTCAGGTGCGCCGGGACATGACACAGAAAAATGTTGGCACTTGAAAACGGCTATCCAAGAGCTCATTGACACCCGCCGAATTGAAGTACAAGCTCCAGAAACGCCTAACATCACCCAAAATCCATTACCAACTCATCACAAGACCCATATGATCGAGCTAATCCAAAAGGGAGAACATAAGAAGCCGTCACAGACCGTAATGATGATCAGGGCTAGTGAGGATAAACCAAATGAGAAACTAGCAAAGGAGAGAGCATCAATCAAGGTAGGAGAAACAGTTAGCAAACCAGTTGTAGTGATGAAGAAAGAGCTTTTGAGCAGTGTGGCAGAAAAACAAGAACCACTTAAGGTGGTAGTGTCTGGGGCAGTTGTTACGCCCGCTGTGATTGTGAAAGGGGATCGCACAGAGCCGGTTGTCATCAAGCCAGTGACTCAGCTACCGGTACTCAGTGGAAAGGCCGTCCCATGGAATTATGGTCGAGTGACAGTGATGTATCAGGGAAAGGAAGTCAAGGAAGAAGTTTGTGAAACACATGGTCTGACTCGCTCGGGGAGATGTTTTGCTCCTGACGAGTTGAGAAAGGCTAGACTTACCAAAGACAATCCAGCATCAGTGAAGAAAGCTGTAACTGAAGAGGAGGCAGAAGAATTTTTGAAGAAAATGAAGGCCCAGGATTATTCCATTGTAGAACAGTTGAGAAAGACCCCGGCGCAAATCTCTTTGCTATCATTATTGATTCACTCAGATGAGCACCGCCAGGCATTGATGAAAATTCTGAATGAGGCCCACGTTCCCGATAAGATTTCTGTGAATCATTTAGAGAAAATAGCAAGCAAGATCTTTGAAGTCAACAGGGTTACATTTTCTGATGAGGAGCTGCCTTTGGAAGGCACTGAACATAATAAAGCACTCTACCTCACGGTGAAATGTGAAGACTCCGTGGTCACCCGGGTGCTTGTTGATAACGGGTCCAGTGCAAACATTTGCCCTCTCTCCACCCTGGAAAAGTTAAAAGTGGACAGTGAGAGAATTCATAAGAATAGCATTTGCGTGCGAGGATTTGATGGGGAGGCAAGGACACAGTTGGGGATATAGTGCTGGAGCTGACAATAGGCCCAGTTGAATTCACTATGGAGTTCCAGGTGCTCGATGTAGCTGTCTCTTACAATCTCTTGTTAGGCCGACCCTGGATCCATGCAGCGAAGGCAGTGCCATCCACCTTGCATCAGATGGTCAAATTCGAATGGGACAGGAAAGAAATTGTGGTGCATGGGGAAGATAGTTCGTGATTCTGGGTGACGCCATTGTGCCTTTTACAGAAGCTGAGAATGACAAAGGCCCATGGGTTTATCAAGTCTTCGATACGGTATCGGTTGAGAAGATCCCGGAAGGGAAGTGTATGCTTGTGCCAAAGGTAGCTGCTGCATCCGTCATGGTCGCGTCGAAAATGCTGAAGAACGGATTTGTACCTGGAAAAGGCTTGGGTGCTTCCTTACAAGGCATCGTACAGCCTGTATCCCTTCCTGCGAACCTGGATACTTTCGGTTTGGGTTTCAAGCCTACCGATGCAGATATAAGGCGAGCTAGAAAAATGAAAAAGAAAACATGGACCCTTCCAAAACCTATCCCCTGCATCTCCCGTTCCTTTGCCAGGCCTGGTACTAAGAAGCGCCTAGCAACGGCAATGCCCAGTGGTATGGTGAAGGTCCAAGCAAGATAGATATCCAGTTCGTGGGGGCCCGAGCAAAGCTTAACAATTGGGAAGCAACTCCCCTTCCTACCCGGAGGGAGTCTTGGTAGTTAGTTTTGATTTTCTTTCAGTTAATCTGAATTATTTCCAAGGTTGTAATTTGGATGCTATGTTCCGTCCGTTTGGATGAGTTAAACCTTGTTATCTTAAATGTTAATGAAATGCAATTTCCCTCTTTTTCATTCCTGATAGTTTTCATTTTTTTCTTTCTTTCTTGTACAGTCCCTTTTATGCTGGTTTCAGTGATGTGTCATGCATGAGGAGTCTTCAGCCCAGTCTTAAAAGCCAATCTAACTCAGACATAATAATACAAGAAGTCGAGTGTGATGACGAAATAGAATATGATGATAAGGAAGCTTTTGAGGAAATCAGTAAAGAATTAAGCCACTTTGAGGAAAAACCCAAACCTAATCTGAATGACACAGAGGCAATCAATTTAGGGGATCAAGAGAATGTGCGGGAAACGGAAATAAGTGTCCATTTGGAACCACAGCTCAGAGAAGAGATAATTAAAGCACTTTTTGAGTATAAAGATGTTTTTGCATGGTCATATGACGACATGCCAGGTTTAAGCACCGATTTGGTGGTCCACAAACTGCCCACTGACCCAGCATGCCCTCCTGTCAAGCAGAAGCTAAGGAAGTTTAAAACAAACATTAGTGTGAAAATCAAAGAAGAGGTCACCAAGCAGTTTAAGGCAAAGGTCATCCGGGTCTCGCGGTATCCCACCTGGTTAGCTAATGTTGTGCCTGTGCCAAAGAAGGATGGAAAGACCAGAGTGTGCGTAGATTATCGTGACCTCAATAAGGCAAGTCCAAAGGACAACTTCCCACTACCAAACATCCACATATTGATTGACAATTGTGCCAAACATGAGATTGGTTCCTTCGTGGATTGTTATGCGGGCTATCACCAGATTTTGATGGATGAGGAGGATGCGGAAAAGACGGCATTCATCACGCCTTGGGGAACGTATTGTTATAGAGTCATGCCATTTGGGTTGAAGAACGCAGGGGCAACGTATATGAGGGCGATGACCACCATGTTCCATGACATGATACATCGGGAAATTGAGGTCTATGTGGACGAGGTGATCATAAAGTCGAGGCAACAATGTGACCATGTCAGGGACTTGAGGAAATTCTTCCAGAGACTCCGCAGGTACAACCTCAAGCTTAATCCAGCAAAGTGTGCGTTTGGAGTTCCATCTGGGAAGTTATTGGGATTCGTGGTGAGTCGACGCGGTATTGAGTTAGACCCGTCTAAGATCAAAGCCATTCAGGAGCTACCGCCGCCAAGGAACAAGGAAGATGTGATGAGTTTGCTTGGCAGGTTGAATTACATCAGCAGGTTCATTGCCCAGCTTACAACTACTTGCGAGCCCATCTTCAAGCTGCTAAAGAAAGATGCTGCGGTCAGATGGACGGATGAATGTCAAGCAGCATTTGACAAGATTAAGGAGTATTTGGCTAGTCCACCTGTGTTGGTCCCGCCGGAGCCGGGAAGGCCCTTGATCCTTTATCTGACCGTGTTGGATAATTCTTTTGGTTGTGTACTGGGGCAGCATGACATCACAGGAAGGAAAGAGCAGGCAATTTACTACCTCAGCAAGAAGTTCACATCATATGAGGTGAAGTACACTCAACTTGAGAGGACGTGTTGTGCCTTAACCTGGGTAGCGCAGAAGTTGAAACATTACTTGTCAGCATATACCACCTATCTCATCTCTCGGTTGGATCCGTTGAAGTACATTTTTCAGAAGCCCATGCCCACAGGGAGGCTGGCGAAATGGCAAATCTTGCTCACGGAGTTCGATATTGTCTACGTGACTCGGACTGCAATGAAAGCACAAGCGCTGGCTGATCATCTAGCTGAGAATCCAGTTGATGATGAATATGAGCCTTTGAAAACATACTTCCCGGACGAGGAGATAATGCATGTTGAAGAATTAGAACAGGTCGAGAAGCCAGGATGGAAATTGTTCTTTGATGGAGCTGCCAACGCCAAGGGTGTTGGGATAGGAGCAGTATTGATTTCTGAGACAGGGCAACACTACCCTGTCACTGCTCAACTTCGTTTCTATTGCACCAATAACATGGCTGAATACGAGGCATGTATCTTGGGTTTGAGATTAGCTATAGACATGGGTGTCCAGGAAATCTTGGTCATGGGTGACTCGGATCTTCTGGTACACCAGATTCAGGGTGAATGGGAGACACGAGATTTGAAGCTCATACCGTATCGGCAGTGTTTGCATGAACTTTGTCAACGGTTTCAATCAATAGACTTCAAGCATATTCCAAGGATTCACAATGAGGTTGCCGACGCTTTGGCCACTTTGGCGTCAATGTTGCATCATCCAGACAAGGCTTATGTGGATCCGTTACAGATTCAGGTCCGAGATCAGCATGCCTATTGTAATATGGTGGAAGAAGAGCTTGATGGTGAGCCGTGGTTCCATGATATCAAAGAATATCTCCGGATGGGAGTATACCCAGCACAAGCTACAGGGGATCAAAAGAGAGCAATTCGACGCTTGGCAAGCGGATTTTTCTTCAGCGGAGGAGTGTTGTACAAGAGAACTCCAGATCTTGGATTGTTGAGATGCATGGATGCCAAACAGGCTACAGTTATCATGGCCGAGGTACATGCGGGAGTTTGCGGACCTCATATGAGTGGATATGTATTGGCAAAGAAGATTCTCCGAGCAGGTTATTATTGGCTTACTATGGAACGGGATTGCATCAGTTTCGTGCGCAAGTGTCATCAATGTCAGGTACATGGAGATTTGATTCATTCTCCACCATCTGAATTGCATACAATGTCAGCACCATGGCCGTTCGTTGCTTGGGGAATGGATGTCATTGGACCGGTCGAGCCAGCAGCATCAAATGGGCACAGGTTCATTCTGGTAGCTATTGATTATTTCACTAAGTGGGTTGAAGCAAAAACCTTCAAATCTGTGACCAAGAAGGCAGTGGTTGATTTCGTGCATTCAAATATCATATGTCGGTTTGGGATCCCGAAGGTAATCATCACAGACAACCGTGCCAATCTCAACAGTCATTTGATGGCCGAGACATGTCAGCATTTTAAGATCACGCACCGCAATTCCACCCCATATCGTCCTAAGGCAAATGGGGCAGTTGAAGCAGCTAACAAGAACATCAAGAAAATACTTCGGAAAATGGTAGAGGGGTCCAGGCAATGGCTTGAGAAGTTACCGTTTGCCCTCTTAGGCTATCGCACTACTCTCCGCACTTCAGTAGGGGCGACTCCTTATTCAGTGGTGTATGGCACTGAGGCAGTAATACCCGCAGAGGTTGAAATCCCGTCCCTTCGAATTATTGCCGAGGCAGAAATTGATGATGTCGAATGGGTTAAGGCCCGCTTGGAACAACTAAGTTTGATTGACAAAAAGAGACTGGCAGCAGTATGTCATGGTCAGTTGTATCAAGAGAGAATGGCAAGAGCATATAACAAGAAAGTGCGTCCGCGGAAGTTTGAAGTAGGGCAGTTGGTGTTGAGACGTATCCTACCTCATTGGGCTGAGGCAAAAGGAAAGTTCGCCCCAAACTGGCAGGGGCCATTTGTTGTAACCAGAGTGTTGTCCAATGGCGCTTTATATTTGACAGATGTGGAAGGAAAATGTGTAGAAATGGCTATCAACTCTGATGCAGTCAAGCGATACTATGTATGATTTCTTGGTTTAATTGTACTTTATTGTATTTGGCATATTTTTGAGATTGAAATGACGAAGGCATTTTGTTCTGCTATCCAAACACCTTATCCTTTGTTACCCCTCTTGAGCCTCATTTACTTTCTTTCGTACCCCTCTTTCGGAATCAATAATAACTCGGAAGTTCGAGCAAGGCAAAACAGTGAAGAAATAAGAAACCACAGCCCAACGAAAAAAAAGAGAAAAAAAGAAAAGAAGAAAAAAAAAAAGAAGAAAAAGAAGAATGAAAAAAAAGAGAAAAGAAGAAAAAGAAAATGAAGAAAAGAAAATGAAGAAAAGCAAAAAGAAATGAAAAGAAGAATGAAAAGGAAAAGGAAAGAAAAATGAAAAGGAAGAAAAGAAGGTGGGAGAAAAGGAAAGATTACAACAGCAAAGTAATTCCTATGACCTGAACTACGTTTGACTTGATCCCGAAAGGGTACGTAGGCAGCCTCTCCTTGGGGTTCAGTCACATCAAAACAAAATCCCAAAAGTCCTCACAAAAGGAATTGCGGCAGCAGTTATAGTTGTACAAGGAAGTTGATTCCGGAAGTTGTAGTTGCAAACCCATATCGAATTGTTTTAGAGCCTTTTATACCCTTTCTTTCTAACCCTATCCAAAAGCCTGCATTTCGGTCCAAAGAAAGACCTTTTGATCAATCTTCAGGGAGTGCTGATACGAGCGAGTAAAAGTGATTCACGTCAGGGGCAACACTCTGGTACAAGAGAAATAATGAAAATGAGAGAGTCTTATTAGTGAAAACCCTCACGGGCAACATAAGGCGAAGTGAGTTGAGAGAAATCAAAATGAGAGAGTCTTATTGGTTAAAACCCTCACGGGCACCGTAAGGCGAAGGTGAGTTTTCAGGCAAAAGAGACATGTCCGTGGTCAAAGACGCTCAGGATATTGCAAGACGAGCAAGGTTTGGGTTTGGACAAAAAATGGGTTGTGCAAGTCTGGAACAGCGAATGTGGCAATCGAAAGTTGATTGGTTAGACAGACTGGGCTGATTAATCCAAAATGAATGGCATGCTCAATGGTACCAGTTGTCCCACTTAGACAAGTCTCATTCTCATTCTTTCTTCATTACAAATCATCCATTCTTAGATTCTCTTTATCTTTAACCCTTGTGGTCATTGCATTTCATTCTTCTGAGGTCTATCTCTAGGATGTTTCAGTGTCAGTTTTGTTTGAAACAAAGGAGGGAATATCAAAGCTAACTACCAGCTTCCTAGTTGCACAGATAGGGCCAGAGTATGTCAAAGATAGCCAAAAGCAAAGAAAGTCATCAAGGACCACTGGAAGTTTCATTGTTGGATTAGTTGGATAATTGTGGGGAAGAAGTGAAATACCAAAAGAGGGGTCGGCAACACAAAAACAACAATATGGGATAGAACACTTGGGTCATCAGAGTCAAAGAGTCGAAATTCGGTCAGGAATTCAAGGGGATTCAAAGCAAGGCCAGGAAAGCGGGACAGAGTGAAGCCCAGCAGCAGGGATGTACCTAGCAAGAATGCCAGCAACTAGCCACCATTTTTAAAATTAACAAAATTTTTCTTTGATTGAAACAAGGGCAGAAATTTCGTTCGTTTCGGAGAAATCCACCTCAAGGAAAGGCAGGCACCAGACATGTTTGACGGTAAGTTTTCAGGACCCTCCTGGAAAATGGGACTTAGTTTAAATCTCAAAACAATCATGAGTAGCATAATTTAGCATAAATGTACCCCAAGGAACATAAGTTGGTTTCAAAGTTTCCTATTTAAGATAGGATTCAATTAGGAGTTGTCAGGACCCTCCTGAATAATGGGACACAGTTTTAAGATCTCCTTTAGATAACAAGATACTGTTGTAGGATAGTATAATTCAGCCGTAGAATTGGCACACCTAAGATAAGACTTGAATTTTGATTTTCAGGACCCTCCTGGATAATGGGACGTAGTTTTAAGATCTCCTTAGGTAACCAAATACAGTGGAAGTCGTACCTTCAGTAGATATAGCTTAGGTTAACACCGTCTTTTAACTAGAAGTTGTCAGGACCCTCCTGGATAATGGAGAGTAGTTTAAGACCTTTTAGACGACAAATGTAGTGGGGGTAATACCGCTAGAGGATACAACTCAGGTTCATAATTATTAGAAGTTGTCAGGACCTCCCTGGATAATAGGACTTAGCTTTCAAATTCTTATAATGGTTGGTAGAATAATTCAGTTTAACACTTACCCGTGTACCCAGCTAGCAAACTGGGGCAGGAAATTTTTCTTTGTTTTGTCTATTTTGTTGCAGTCAGGAGCCCACCTGGAGAACAAGAGAATACTTTTCAAGTTCAGCAGTCAGGAGCCCACCTGGAGAACAAGGGAATACTTTTCAAGTTCAGCAATCAGGAGCCCACCTGGAGAACAAGGGAATACTTTGCAACCTTCAGCAGTCAGGCGCCCACCTGGAGAACAAGGGAAGTACAATTCAAATTTTAGCTCTTAATTTTTAATATTTGATAACATGCTGTACCCAGTTACCAAACTGGGGCAGAAAATTTTCTTTGTTGTTTATTTTGTTAAAGTCAGGAGCCCGCCTGGAGAACAGAGGCATATGTTTCGAGTTTCAGCAGTCAGGAGCCCGCCTGGAGAACAGAGGCATATAAATTTCAGCAGTCAGGAGCCCGCTTGGAGAACGGAGGCATACTTTCCAAAGCATCAGCAATCAGGAGCCCGCCTGGAGAATAGAGGCACGCATTTCAAGTTTCAGCAATCAGGAGCCCGCCTGAAGAACAGAGAAATACCGTCCAACACAGCAATAAGGAACCCGCTTGGAGAGCAGGGAATACATTCGAGTTCAGCAGTCAGGCAGCCACTTGGAGAAAGGGCAAAACATCTCAGATCACAATTCAAGGCAGCAACAAAAGGATGTCGCCAAGGAGAATACAATACAACAATGCAACAAGGACCATAAGAGCAAGTTTGAAGACATAGATAGGATCTTTTGTAATTCACAGATCATAGCTTAGTCTAGTTTCTTTTATTTTTTTACACGGTGTAATAAGGAGGTCAGCGAGCAGTAGCAGCAGCAACAGCAGTGAAAACCACAGCTCCTAGTAGTCCCAGCTACCAAACCTTCCAGAACTACACTGACCTGATTCCTTTATAGCCAAGGATATGTAGGCAACCTTTGAAGCGGGGTTCGGTCAGACGGTTTTCAAATGCTTCTCATGGAGTGCTGAGCATGCAAAAATCCTTCATGGTGCTCGTTTATCTTTGCCCGAAAACCCTTCGTGTCTTCGAGCAAAGAGGGGCAGCTGTGAGCACATGATTTTTTGCCATGCTTAAATTACTCCTATAAATTCATTAGAATTAGGATTTTTCTTTAATTACTTGAATTTTAGGAAATTAATTGCATGATTTTCTGGTAAGTGTTGCATTTTATCTGNTCCCCCCCCCCCCATACCCGTCCACAGTCCAATCCACTCCCCATCTAAATTAAAATGACGTCGTTTTTGACCAATCAATCCTGTCTGTCCATTATTGTCAATCCAACGGCTTCTGATGAATCTCAACATTACATAAAAGTGTCCGAAAATTCCCCAAACCCTAAAAACATCCTTCATCTTCCTCGTATATCCTCTCTGTATTTCGCCGGAGCCGCCGGCGGCGGCGAGCGCCATCACCGCCAATCCGCCCCAAATTAACACCCTTTGTTCCCCTTCTCATCCTCTTTTCAAATCTGTCAATGGCTTCCCTCGAATCTTATCCTAAGGCCTCGAATATCCGTTTGAAATATCTCCGGCCATGACGCCACTTCCTCCAAATGACACCAAACTTACACCACAGGACCGCCTTGACCTCCTCTATCAAACCCCCCAAGCCCCATCCCTCGAACATGGCCGGAATTGCTCGAATTTTGAATTGAAATTTTCCGGCCAAAACCCTAATTGCTCCAAACCCCACCAAATAGATACCACGTGACCTCTTCACTTCCCTCATGAGGAATTCGTCATCATTAGCATTCAAACCTCACCGGAGATAGTCGAATTTTGAATCTGAAGAGCTATGCGACTTTAGCAGTTATACAGATAAGTTCTCTTCTTTTTTATGTTTGATTTCTGTGCTGTTAAGATTAGTTTATAATTAATGTGTTAGGTTTTAAATTAGGTTTGTAATTACTGGTTCTGAAATCGGATAATTGTTTAATTGTATAGTTTAGTTCTCTTCATGGGTAATACAGTGACAATAAGGGTACTTCACTTGAGGAATCTGATAGTAACTGAATTTAGAAGCCACTAGAAGCATCTAAAAGGGATTGTAATTGATATTTCAAAGTCATAGTGTTGTGACTTGAGGGACAAGTCAGTAACTGAGGGACTATTTGGGTAAAATTGAAATTTAAAAGAGGGACTAATTTGTAAAGTCTGAAAATCTGATAGAGCCCTCATTTTGTGCCTATAAAATGGCACTCTCATGCCTTGTTCGAGAGGTGGGGAAGATCTGAAAATTCCCAAAAGTTGGAGAGCCATAAAATTCCCTCCCAAAATCCCCTTAGAAGATCTGAACCAATTTTCAAATTTCAAGTTTAAATTCTGCTTATAGATCTTAATTCTATATAGAAAAACCCAAAAAAAGAGTAAGAAAGACTGTCAAATCCAAAAATACCTCTACTGATTCATTCATTTAGAAATGGAGTCTAACTATTAGCAATGGGTTCATAGTTTCTACTTGTTCGAAGATTCGGAGGTTTGGTCGTTGATTTTGAGCAATCCTGAGGTTTAATTAGTTGCTGAGGGTCATTTGCTGTGGGTGTTGGTTTCTATTAAAATCTTCTAAGCTTGAATCATTCCTGTATTGCTGGTCGTTGCTGTTGAATCTGCTGTTGCTGTGTTTGGGATAGTTTTTCAGTGAAGCTATTGCTGACCTTCGTCTTCTTCTGTTATAAACTCGCTTCCAGGTACATGCATTTGACCTCACAAGTGATGTACTCTTCCATTGAAATGAAATGAAGTGATGATTCAGGGCTGTGCTCATTGTGAATCTTTCTAGTGCTATTGTATTGCTTTGTGTATATCATGCCTAATTACAACATTATAGATAGTTAAGTAGGCTTCTATTTCCTGAAATTACATGTATAGGAGATCCCTATATGTTAGACATTATGTAATAATTGGACTGCCTTGGACTTTTATTTGTAATACATCACTGAATTATAACCATGTAGCTTCCTAACATTAGTCCATTATAACAGGTTTCCATAGCATTAGGTAGACTTAATTTAGCTGAAGTTTAGTTACGAATTATGGTTGAGTACATGGAGATAATTGTCATGTGTGCACCATCTACCCGTTAGTAGCATTAACACAAAGTGTATTGCGAGTAATTGAATCAATTAAGTGTTTCAGCTGATTAGAATTGAATTATCAAAGGGCTTCGATATAGTATACTTAGTTTCATCTTCTGAAAATCACATGTTGCATTCTGTTTGGTAACTCATAAGGCACCAGGCCATTCCTCATATGTGTTGCATGTTAATTAGGATTTACTTGAAAAAGCATAATGGGATACCCTTGAATAAGTAGTCCGATGTTACTACAAAGTCATCGTTCAGCAATCCATTGAATTCGCATAGCTGCAGGTTTAAGAGTTGAAGCAAACCCAAAAAACAACCCTTGAATAAAATCTGGGCCCAATGGTTTGGCCCAGCTACTCAATGGAAATCAAACTCACTGCTCTCAGATTGGGATGGATATTAAAAAGGCCCAAATCGCAAGGTCGTTTCATGTTAGCACACGCTGGGCTAAATGCGAAGCCCAAGTGTGCAGGAGTATAAATTCTCTTAGGTTCATTAGGTCTAATTTGTAACATTGGGTTCTCGAGTTAAGTAGTGGGTTCAAATTAAACGGTCTATTCCTTTTGTTTGAATCCGGACTTGAGCTTGGGGCCCGGATGTTATAATATTAATCAATTAGGACTTTTTCTTTATTACTAGAGACAAAGAAAAAATATAGAAAAACATAGCCACTTTAGGATTGACCTTTAAATACAAAGGGGGATGAGCCTCGCCAAATAAAAATGCCTAAATAGCAGGGCCCTCATTAAATGCTTTATTAAAAAATATTTAGAAACTCGGGACATGCCATTTAGCGAATTTTCATGGCTTCCCGCAAAGTTAATAAGACGCTAGCCACTTTAGGCGCGCTTTTTAATAATTTTACCTTCTTAAATACGGGATTTATGTGACCCAAATCCAAATCCCAAGACGTTGAATAAGAGGTGTTGAGGATACGGGTGCATTTCATGTGACGCGATCCAAAAACGCGCTCTTAAACGGCGTTCACTTTCTTAAAATTTATTTAATTAAAAGCGGTTAAATTCTGGAAAACGCACATAGGTTTGAACATGTACTAAAATCAAACAACTAAGCCAAATATAGCAGTTGAGTGACCGTGCTAGAACCACGAAACTCGGGAGTGCCTAAACCCTTCTCCCGGGTTAACAGAATTCCTTACCCGGATTTCTGGTTCGCAACTGTTAATACAGAGTCAAACCCTTTCCTCGATTCGGGATTCAAACCGATGACTTGGGACACCATAAATCTCCCAAGTGGAGACTCTGAACCTCTTAATAAACGAATCCCGTTTCGATTGTCCTTTAATTGGAAAAACTCCCTTCTATTATACCCTTCACGGGGTGTAGTAAGTAAGAAAAAGGAGGTGTGACAGTGAATTTTGGTGTTTTTCGAGTCTTTTCGATTGGGTTATGTTTCTTTAGCCTATTGTAATGTATTCGTTGTGGTTTTAATCAGATTCGGCGTGCGAAGAGGTTGATTCGAAAGGCAAAGGCATAGCGAGCTAGACTTGTGGCCGGCTTGAGGTGAGTAATAGATGTAGATGATGACCTGAGGGTTTGAAACCCCGGTATATCACATTGTGACGCTATATTGAGGCGAGACACGTACTCTATGACGAGTGTGGGGTCGATTGTGACTGGGGATTGTGACCTAGTCCGTCCTGATTGATGTTCGTACTGTGTTCTTGACTAGAAATTGTTTGGTAATCATCCTACTTGGATTAAATGAATATGTTTGGGGCTTTGTGCCTATCATTTGCATCCTTCAGGAATCCTTATCACTGCTTCCATGATGCTTAGCATATTTCATGATATCAGTCCTGAGTTAGACACTGCCTCGAAATGTTTAGTAAATAAATAAAGGTTTAAACACTTAGATCTATAATTCCTAATAATTGAAACTAAAAATGAACAATTTGACTGTGTCCGAGTGGCTTGCATGCATATATATATATATCTGGACTGAGTGTAGATCGGGCTGCACGCCGCAGCGAGTGCTACGATGATATTGCGCTTGGGCTGTAGGAGCCCCTCCGGAGTCTGAACCCCCACAGTGAGCGCGGGTACCCAAATGGATCGGGTTGCGCGCCGCAGCGGTCATGTGCATTGCATTGGATTCATGCATTTATACCTATTTGTCTTACTTGTCCTGGTATTGTTGTTGTTCCACCGTTTAATGTGCCGAATCGCTGATTATAGCTTTATATTGTAATATTTCGGAATTTCTTACTTTCAGCCATTATATATGTTTATTACTCACTGAGTTGGAAGTACTCACTTTACTCCCTGCACCATGTGTGCAGATTCAGGTGCTCTGGAGACTTAGTGGAGCTGTTTGCTGTCTTCTTGGATTTTATCTTCAGGAGTTGTCGAGGTAGCTGCTGACGTCCGCAGGACCCGACTCCTCCCCTTTATTTCATTTATTTCTTTCATATTCTAGACTTCTTTATTACTATGGATATGTATTACTCTATTACATCTAGAGGCTCTAGACTCGTGACTCCAGATCTATTGGGGAATGTTTGGAATATGTTATTAATTTTCGTACTATTTTATTTAGATTCGGATTGGAACCTTGATATTTGCTATTTTAATCGTATTATTTGTTAACAGATTACGTATTTAGGTTAAGAGTATTTAATTGGTCGGGCTTGCCAAGCATCAGTGTTGGGTGCCATCACGACCGGGATTGGGGTCGTGACAGAAAGTGTATATAGATCACATGTTGGTCAAGTCCAATAAGGCAGAGGATCACATCGATCATTTGAAGGAAGCTTTCGACGTACTAAGACGGTATAAAATGAAATTAAACCCAAAGAAATGCTTGTTTGGCGTAGCCTCGGAAAAGTTCTTGGGTATTTTGGTATCGTAGCGGAGGATCGAGGTCAACCCAGACCAAATCAAAGCTATCGAGGGGATACCGGAACGCTTAACTACCAAGAAGCAAGTCCAAAGGCTGACTGGTCGAATCGCTACCCTATCGAGATTCATCTCGCAGTCGTCAGATAGATGTCACAAATTATTTGGCGTACTAAAAAAGTATAATGGCCTCGAATGGACTCCCTAGTGCATCCAGGCTTTGCGAGAACTGAAGGCATACTTATCATCACCATCCCTACTTTCAAAACACAAACCTGGCGAGCAGCTACTCATCTATCTAGCCATCTCCGAAGTAGCAGTAAGTGTAGTTAACCAAAAATGCTGGGGACTTACACAACTAGAGAAGCACGAATGCAACAGTACTTGGAAAAGGCACGTGATCTAGTTAGACAATTCCAAACCTAGAAAGTTATGCAGATACCACAAGAGGAAAATGTCGAGGCAGACGCCTTAGCTAATCTTGCATCTGCAGCGGAAGTGACAAATGATAAAAATGCTTCTGTAATACATCTATTCCATTCAGTATTTGATCAAGACAAAAACGAGGTAAATTTCAATAATTTAACTTGGGATTGGAGGAACGATATTATCACTTTTTTTGCAGTATGAAAATGTCCCTGAAGATAAGAAAAAGGCTCGCGCGCTTCGCAAAAAAGTTACTCGGTACTGTTTAAAGCAAGGCAATCTTTATCGTAAAATGTTCGGTGGTCCTTTAGCAAGATGCCTCAGACCTTCTCAAACAGATTTATTGATGAGAGAAATACACGAGGGGCATTGTAGAAATCACGCGGGAGGAAGATCTTTAGTGAAAACCATGATTAGAGCAGGTTATTATTGGCCCAAAATGGAAGAAGAAGCGGAATATTTTGTGGCTAAATGTGACAAGTGCCAAATATACTGTAGCAATATGCATAGACCTGCAGAGTTGTTACATCCGGTCATTGCACCGTGACCTTTGATGAAGTGGGGGATGGATATCATGGGTCCACTACAGCAGCAAAAGGCAAGGTAAGATTTTTGCTAGTACTCACTGATTACTTTACTAAGTGGGTAGAAGCAGGTGCTTTTAAACAGATACAAAAAAAGAGGTCTGGGATTTCATTTGGCGAAATATCATATGTCGATTCGGTGTACCAAAGGAAATCGTATGTGATAAGGCCCGCAATTTATAGGCACACAAATCATAGAAGTTTTTCAGAGTTGGCAGATTAAAAGAATTACTTCAACACCTTACCATCCGGTGGGCAATGGACAAGCTGAATCAACGAATAAAGTCATTAACTTGAAGAAAAGATTGCGGAAATCCAAGGGCAATTGGCCAAAGATGTTACCGGGTGTTTTGTGGGCTTACCGCACAACTACAAAAACAAGTACAGGAGAAACACCGTTCTCACTTGTATATGGAGTTGAGGCCTTGATCCCAGACGAGATAGGGGAGCCAAGCACGAGATATACACAAGCAACTGAGGAATCTAATGGAGAAGAAAAGCGAATAAACCTAGATTTACTTGAAGAAAGAAGGGAAGCTGCATTAATAAGGATGGCAACGCAAAAGCAAGTTATGCAACAATACTATAATCGGAAAGCTCGCTTAAGATACTTCAAGATTGGGGACTTCGTACTCAAGAAGGTTTTTCAATCTACGAGAGCGGTTAACGCGGTAAAGTTAAGTCCAACTTGGGAAGGACCTTATAAGATTCAGGTATCGTAGGAAAAGGAGCATACGAGCTGGAAACAATGGATGGCAAGATTTTACCTTCACATTGGAATGTTGTTCATCTGAAGAGATACTATTTCTAAGGAAAAGAAGTATCCACGGGCAGGTACCCTCATTTTAAAATTTATTTTTGACTTGTTAAAATTTTACTAACAATTTTAGATGATAGGCAAAAAGCTAACCCATACTACGTGATGAATCACGACCTGCAAGACACATGGAAAAGTATAAATTCCCGGTCTAGGGTTACAACTATTCTGATAGAAATTCAAACGGGTTAAGCAATATTCATCTAAGATCGTACCTCCGAGTCTCGTATATTTTTCCTTTTCAGAAAAAGGACCGAATGAGGAGCATTCAAGTGCTCGAGATTTCATACTTCAAAGCTCAAACACTTGGGGGACTATACAATATACATAGGACATATGTATAAAGAAGGCAAAGAAGACTGAGAATAATCAAAGTCCAGTCAAAGCCCGAAAGTCTACTCATCGAATGAATCAAGTTCAGATCAAAGTTACGAGCCAATAACACAAAGCCAGTCAAAAAACCTTATATATTTCAAAATTTTATGATATCTAGGTTAAAGGCAATGTATAGAAACGGGTTATAAAAAAACCTTGGATTTTATTTCCTTTTTTGCAAATCTGTTGTAAAGAAAACAGTTATGAAAAAGTTATAGAAGTTATTTAAATGCATGTAAGACGTTATTTAGACTTGACAAAGTTCAAATGAAAACTTTATCAAAGTTACTTCAAGAAACATGTGTGTTCCTATTTCTTTTATCGTACATTTACACCATTATGAAGTTGAGACGTCTTTTTCATTAAGTGTCAAATATAAAAGGGCCCTCTTTTATAAAATTCATGTTTGATTCAGACATCCATGAAGTTAATAAAGCATTTTATAAAACAAAAATGCAAAAAGGGTAAAATATAAACCCATTAATTAATTAACAAGTCCTTGAGTATAAAGGCAAGAACGAGCAAAACAGAAGCTCAAAATAACTAAGTTAAAACAAAAACTTCTTAATATTAAAAGTTTAGACTAAGTATGAACCTAGTCATAAACTGTTTGTCATTTACAGGATGCCCCGAAAAAGTCTGGGGACTTGTCATTTCCAAAAGACTAAACCCTCAAATGGGACCGAGGGTTAAAACCACATTCCACCAAAAAAGAAAATAAAAAGAAGTCACATTTCATCAAACTTTCACTGAGGGGCTGAAGAAGGATCTAAAGCAGTATCACTAGCAGCAGAAGGTTCAACTTGGCTTGAAGGAGTTGGAGCATTCACCGTACCCATATCATCTTCAATGTGCTCGGGAGTATCAGTCACGGGAGAAGGGAAGTCTTGGCCTTGCTGAGTCTTTTCAATAGTCTTTTTTATCTTAGCTAACTCAGCATCCAAGTTAAAACACTCTTGGCTAGCCTCCACCAGGGTATCGTAGCGTGTGTTCAAAATTGCCCAACTCATTTCAATAGCAGTCTTGTCCTCAAGAATCTCGTAATCTCTCTCCCATTTATCAATCTCATTTTTGAGCTTTTCATTCTCAACCAAGGCAGAATCATAAGAAGCTTGAAGAGGAGCACGTGAACTTCCTAAAAACAGACCTTATCAGAAGACTCACGGAGATCTTCTTGGGTCTGAGTTAGAGTTTGCACAAGTTCACCGGCATAAACTTCTTTCTCACTTAGCAAAGCCCTCAGTTCTCTAATTTCTTCATTGGCCTTGGAGAGTTTCTCAGAAAAAGATGTTTCGAGGAGATTCTTGTCTTTGTCAGCTTGATTTGAGGAAGCCTTCTCAACTGCTAACTCTGAAGTCAAAACCTTCAGTTGCTTCTCTAAGGTGCACTAGCTATCTTCTAACACTTCAATATCAATTTGAAGGCTTTCATACTGTTCTCTTCAGTTGTCCTCTTCAACTTGATAATCATGCATTAACTGCTCCATATGAGAGACCCTCTTCATCATCTCTGTGCCAACAAGATTGATCTAAAAAAAGAGGAAGGGTAAGAACCGTAATAGAAGAAGGGTGTAATAACGTATGCAAAGAAATACCTTTAATGACGACTGCACTATGTCATTCATCCAAGTCAAAGAGTTGTGACTCTTAAGCTTGGATTTCTCAACTGGACCGATCAGAGGTTTCAACCATACATCAGCTCGACTTGATTTTCTCAAAAAGTTACCATCGGCAGGAACCTCGTTGATTACTTGTTTCATAGCTCCACTTCCACTTGAGGAACCAACCTCAGTATGATAGACAGTTGTAGGAGGAACTGTGGAAGGAGTCAAAGCAGCTTGGGGTGGAGCAGCAACGACAGTAGTCACAACTGGTAAAGAAGATGTCACGGGAGCAGGCATGGAAAATGAGGCAAGGGGCACTTCATCAGTAACTAAACCCAAATTTTCACTATCAAACCCACGAGCAAAAAGCTAATCGTCAGAGTCACGAGCAGCCGCGGGAGTGTCATCATCGGAGATCACCATGGTGGCTTCAATAGGCTCAGTAATGGGAACAGAACGGGGATGAGACGCTTCATCGTCTGAAAATACACGTCTTCTGGCCCGTGGCCTTTTTATCAAGGAATCCCCATCCTGTTCCTCCCCCTCTTTAGAATCTTGAACTCTAGCAGCCTTCCTTTACGATGAAGAACCCAAGATTATCTCTTGAGCTCTTTCCAAAGAAACTCTAGAAGCTACGACAGCGTCAACACTTATACCTCAAATGGGAAATCCTGATAAAAAGAAGCATAAAAACAAATTCCAAAGGAAAAAGTAAATGAAAATACAAAGGATATAAGAGAAAAAGCATTTACCATGAGTCTTCACTTTCCAACCAAATCGATGAGAAAGGGTTTTATAGGATCTACCTTCTATCGGAGCAACATTCAATAACTTTCCTACCTAACCACGAAAATTGGGAATCTCATCCACAGTTCCCATAATTGCTGAAAAAGAGGAAAAAGTTAAATGGTAACAAGCAAAATAGAGAGAAAAGATAGAAGAAGTTACATAAAAAAAACATACGTGCAAAATTCCACTTCTCGGGGAATGGAACATTCTCTTGACCCACTAAACCAACAGGTGGGGCAACAACAAACCTGGCATACCAGCCACTGTCTTTATCGTCCTCTGGGCTAACCAAAACTCTCTTTCTTCTCGCTACTAAAGTAAAAATTCCATGGCGGAAAAGTTTGGGAGAATAAAGGTGAATCAAATGGAAGAAAGTAAAAGGCAAACCAGCCATGTTGGCCAAATGCCTCAAACAAGCAACAACCCTCCACACGATGGGGCCAATTTGTCCTAAACAAACGTCGAAAAAGCGACAGAATTCGATGATAACAGGGTCAATAGGGGGCTTGAATTCAATGTAAAAGGGTACGTATGTACGAAAGAAAACTAGTCAAGTAAGAAGTAATCCTTTGCTTTGCATTAGGAATTATAATGGGGAAATCATGACTCCAATGGCAATATCTACGAACAACAGAGATCAAACCTTCAGTGATTTGAGATGGGTAAATATCAGCAGGATCTAAAGAAGACATAGAAGAAATTTGGCTTCTGATGGATTCTCTATCGGTGTAAAAAGATAGTTCAGCAGGAACAATTTCATCTACCAAAGGTTCACGAAGATGTTCATTAGAGTCTTTACTTCTAGATGAAGTTCTCCGGGAAAGAGAACCTCTAGTTCTAGATGGTGGAATAGAACTCGTTGAAGGAAGAGAAGGGCCTCGTGATGATGAAGATCCTAAACTACGAAGTCTTCCTCCTCTCCTACTTCTAACAGGAGCAAGAGGAAGGTTATCAACAAATGGGACTCTCCGAGGGTTAGGGTTTGAAGAAGACATAGTAGTACGAGGAAGAAATAAACAAGAACTGAATATTCTAAACTTTTTATGAGAAAGACAAAGGTGAAAAGTTATATTTATACTCAGAAGCAACCGTCAAAGGAAAAGGTGTAATGACAAAAACGTCATGATGGAAGCTATTGTTTCATAATCGACGAAGCCGTAAAAAGCACTAAAAGGTGGTAGCAGAACCAATCGGGGAATGCCACGTGTCATGAACATTAAATGGAAGTGACATATGAAGCGTCAGTTCCAAAGAAGAATTAATAGCGGCAAATATCCCCGCTTTAATGAGGTCAACTTCCCAAATATTCTATTGATGAATAAATGGCAAGTGGGGGACTATCTGTATTGGGAAAAATTAGTTCATATATAGAACTAATTATAAGGTAACACGTCATGACACGTGGAGTGATCAAATGATGACAGTTGGCAAAGAATAGTTGAAGAGGCACGAGCTTCAACAGGCACGGGTAGAGATCCAAGAAAATCAGAGATGATAGGTGCTCAAACCTCTTAATATTCGGAAGTTGTATCAGAAGAACGAACCTAAATAGCAAAAAAGGGTATAGATACGTATTACCGGTAATTAATAGGCATTAATTACGGAGAATGTTATGGAATCTGCATTGAATCAGTTATGATTACCTATTATAACGTTACATTAAATACCATTAATTGTCCATAATGGCTCTATTATGAGAGAAACAAAACCTATTATTTAGAGATAGCTATAAAAGGTGAAGACCGAACATTTGTAAAGACACGAAATACTATTGGAATATACTGAGTTACTTTGCTTTCTATTTAGCTATTATTTATATCAATTATTCCTATTTCTATCTGATTATCAGTAGCCCGAGTTCTTCTAAAATAAGCTTTGGCTGAAATCCCTATTTTTGGTTAAACACATACGTCAAATTCCAACATAATAAAAATAAATTCCAATACAACTTAAGATTAGGAAACATAATAAGTTTATAATCTCATTCAACAACAAAATTTTACTTTAATGACATCACTTATTATATGTCAAATTTGTTAATGACTCACAATATTAGGAGATGTAGTTTCAAAAACTACAAGAATAACACAGTTACGCTAAATGAAGAAAATAAGACAAATAAGAATAAAATATACGAGCAATTACATGGAATCACAATAAAGGTAGAAAAATAAAAGATAAATAATGTACAAAAAAATAATTAAAAAAGTAAAAAAATAAAAAATTACAATAATAAAAATAAAAAGTTATAAAGAAAATAAATTAAAATAAAAATAAAAATGAAAGAAATTAAAAAGTAACCTTATTAATTACACAATGTAATTACCACCAATTCTCACATCACCTTGAGAATTGGATAGTGTAATTATACCTCTCCGATTACACCCAATTACATGTTGACCAAGTAACTACTTAACTTGATAAACATGCCGAATTATGTAATTATGCCCAATTACACACAAATTCAATTCCTATGTGGCTTTCCAAACCTGCTCTAATGCAAGAAAAGTTGAAAAAATTTCTCCAAATAATTTGAGGAAGCAACAACAACAACCCAGTAAAATCCCACTAGTGGGGTCTGGGGAGGGTAGTGTGTACGCAGACCTTACCCCTACCCCGAAGGAGTAGAGAGGTTGTTTCCGAAAGATCCTCGGCTCAAGAAAACAGAAAGACAAAAGGTAGACAATATTAGTATCACCACATAAATCATAGGAAAATAGAAACAACATTAAATTCAGAAGAAAAATGCAAAGCAAAAGCGATAGGTAGTAAATATGTTATGCATTGAAAAGCGTAATAGTAAGACACAATATTGCCGATAGCTATCTTAGACAAAGGTACGAAGTAAGGCAAGACTCAACTACCTCCTAACCTACAACCCTAATACTCGACCTCCACATTTTCCTATCAAGTGTCATGTCCAAAATCTGAAGCCTCGCCATATCTTGCATGATCACCTCTCCCCAATACTTCTTAGGTCGTCCCCTACCTCTTCTCGTACCCTCCACAACCAGCCGCTCACACCTCCTTACTGGGGCATCTGGGCTTCTCCTATGAACATGCACGAACCATCTGAGCCTCACTTCCCGCATCTTGTCATTAATGGGAGAATTTGAGGAAGCAAGTTTCAATTAATTTCAAATTTCAAAATGGAGAGTACGATACTTCTAGTGGACAAGAACAATTGAAAAAATAAATAAATTGCATGCTTTATTTCATTTTCAAATTTGAAAATGGATCGGAGAATAATGATATTCCTTGCTAGTCCAGAACTGTTCTTTACGGTTGGTTTGAGATTTCCCTCTCCTTCCCTCACCCCCAAAATCTGGTTTAAAGTAGCATTTGTTTAATACCAAAAGTGAAAAGACTAATGGGTTAACTATATAATCAAGGAATATTTCTTGGTCATAGCTCTACATTAGTTTTTTTTTTTTGCTGTGAACAAGCATTTATTTATTGAGAGAAGTTACAACAAAGAAGGGATAGAACGTATAGTTCCAGTGCCCTGCGAGTCCAAAAGTAAGTACGGTAATACAAAAGGTGGGGGGATAGCAAAAAGGAGAATATCAGTATGTTCTGATTGGTGAAGCTTCTTCCCAAAAAGTGCCAGTGCATCTGCAACAGTATTACCCTCCCTGTAGATGTGGTTGAGCTGTGGCGTATGCAAGTCACGCAACATCAACCTGCAAGCATGAAAGAGGTGTGAGTATTTCAGGTTACCATGTGGTAGGAGTGTGATAAGTACCTGAGAGTCTGATTCTACTATGAGCGGTAGTAATTTGTTGTTAATAGCGATTTGTAACCCATGAATAAGGGCAAGTAATTCTGCTTGCAGCACGGTGGTGTTGTATAAATGTTTAGCACCAGGTAACCATATTCAGCCGCTTGGGTAGCGATCATTGAGGGTTTAAGCAAGCGGGTAGCGTGGTTAAAAAGATTATGATTACGGTTAAGCCAAAGGTTCCATAAGATGAGTGGGGCAAGAGTTCTTAAGGGAACAGTAGGGAGATGTGGAAGGGATGAGCTAAGGTCAACGGGGGTGTTTGAGGTACAGAAATATTTTATCCATCGACCATGGTGATCGTGTGGAATGGGGAGATGGAAATGTTGCCAAATGTGTGTGGATGGAGAACATACAGTAAAAATGTGGATGAGGTCTTCCGAAGGATGCGAGCAGAAGGTGCAATGTGAGTTTGGTAGGATGTTTCGGGTTGCTAGAAATTATCGTGTGGGTAAAACTTGGTGTAGAAGGAGCCAAAGAAAGTGTTTTATCTTATTGAGCATAGGAGTGCTCCAGATCCAGCTATGGGGAAAAGAGGAGGGGGTATGAGGTTGATGTAGGAGTAATAGTTTGTAGGCGGAGGCTGCAGAGAAATGACCATCAGAGGTAGGGTGCCACTGGGGTGTATCCTGGGCATTATGGTCAGTGTTGGGAATCGTGTTATTTATAAGTAGGTGAATATTATGTGGGAGGTAAAAGGAGATGGAGGTGAGATCAAAGGTGGTAGGTGAAAATATGTGATTTAGGGTGAGCGATGGTTCATGTCGAAGGAGGGGTCCTTGTATGAGTTGTCTTAATGAGAAGTGGGGTATGATCCATTGATCATGCCAAAGATTTATTTTTGTACCAGATGCAATTGTCCAGGTGGTACCAGTTCGACATAGAGGTAGAGCTTTTGTTAGACTTTTCCAGGTTGAAGAGTCATACGGTTTTGTTATGTAAGCTCTGGTATGTGGTGGTGTGGCACGATGTGTGCAGTATTTGGCTTGTAGTATTTGAGTCCACAGGCTATTTTGATTAGTGGCGAAACGCCATGCAAGGCTTGTTAGTAAGGCAATGTTTTTAGGGTAGGCTTGTGGTAATCCTAAGCCCCCAAATAGCTTGGGCGCAGTGACTGTGTTCCAGTTGAGTAAGTGTAGTTTGTGGTGATTATTGGTGGATCCCCATAAGAAATTTTGTTGAAGTTTGTCGATATTTTGGCGCGTTTTTTGAGGTAGGAGTTGATTTTGCATTGCGTAGGTTGGAATTGAATTGAGAACGGATCGTATAAGCGTAGTACGACCTGCTAGATTTAGGAATTTAGTTTTCCATCCTTGTATGCGATTGTGCATCCGGTCAAGGACATATTGATAATCAGACGATTTAGGGTGCATTTTAGGCATTGGAAAGCCCAGGTATTTTCCAAAGGTAGAGGCAGTGCGTATATTTAAAAAAGTGGAGAGATGGGATATAGTTGTATGAGGTGTGTTATCAGAGAAAAGGAGTTTTGATTTTGTGAAATTGATGCGTTGGCCAGATTGGGCAGCAAGGTGGTTGAAGATGTGCAATATTGAGTGAGCATTAGTAATGTCTGCTTTTGCGAAAAGGACAATGTCATCTGCGAAGAGCAAGTGAGAAAGAGGGGGTCCCTGTCTGGATAATTGAAGGGGGTCCAATGTTTTAGGAGGACAGATTCCTCAATAAGTTGAGAGAGAGTTTTCATACAAATAATAAATAAATAGGGTGATAGTGGGTCACCTTGCCTAATGCCACGAGAAGGTTGGAAGAAAGGGATAGGCTTACCATTGACTAGGATAGATATGGACGAGGTAGTAATGCAAGACATAATGAGTTGAATGGTGTGTGAGGGAAAGTTAAGTCGATTTTCTTTTTGGCGACGCGATGCGTGAACACACATAGAAAAAGGCATAAATCAAAGTAAACAAGAACCCAAGATTCAAGACTAAAAAACAATTATCTTCATATATTTCTCATTTTTCATGGTTTCCGTCTATTAGTTATTGTTAATTATTGGTCGTATTATTGTGAATTAATAAATTAATAATGACACAAATTAACCTTGAGGGGTAGCTCAACTGGTAAAGGCCTGAGGACAAAGTCCTTCAGGTCGCGAGTTCGAGCCCCCGCAAGGCCACTGGAGGTATTACAAACCGGTCGCGTCTCCAGGGCCCGTGGAACTAACCGTGGTGCACGCATTGAAATAGCGGGTCTCGATGGGTACAGCTAGTCGGGTTCTCAAAGCGATGCCCGGAAACCACGATTAAAAAAGAATAATGACACAAATTTTACGAATATTTTAGTGTGGACTAATAAGTCATTCAACTGTATCATTTCAAATTTTCTCCAATTTCGATACCTCCGCCAAATCTTCTTCTTCATTCTTTACAATCGTATACTCTTCTCTCTCTCTCAGCTGTTTCATCAAAACTCCATTTAAGTCCATTCTCAGATAACCCTCTTACACCTCACTCCTCAAGTTCAAAACCCTAGCTCCACCGTTTTCTCTCTCATTAAATACATTTAATTAGGTACTGATCACGTCCAACTATGCCTTATAAAAAGGACAATGCGGTCGCTGCAAATATAATCCGATTTACAAGTCCGGAGTCAAATCCCACAGAGAACTAAGGTTTAGCTACAGCTGTTCACTATCACCAAGAAGACAAGCTTGAACAATTCCTAACTTATAGATATTAAGATTCTTCTGTTTAACTAATTAACTAACAAATTAAAATAGTAAATTAACAACTAACGACACTGAGGGTTAGAGAAAAGATTAAGAAGGTCTAGAGTTATGATTTCCCCTATTGTCGGAATCCTTCCCGCTATGTCTTCTATAATTTCGCCTAAGTATTCTCTACCGATCATGAGCACTCTTATTGCCGTAAATCTCTCCCGAGTAATTACGAAAATTTACTAGACGCACTCTCCCAAGCTACGCTAGCTGGCTTTTAATACAGCTCACTTCAGATCGCACCCAAGGCTTCGTTATCCCTAATCCTGCCTTTAAACCCTCGGTTATTGATCCCTCATATACTCTGGGAGTGGTGTTGTTCAACAATTACCTAAATATGCACTCTCTCCCGAGTTATGCATACTAAATAAGCACAGCTAATTGAGAGCTCTTCAATCAACCAGAATATAAACGTAGTTGAACGAATAGAGAAAAGCTATTGCTCAATTATATAAAAACATAACAAGAATTTATCCTACAAAAGGTTCTATCAAAACTCTAGATAACAAATTAGCTATTCATAATAGTATGTAAAACTACAATACTAAAAGTCATAACCAACAATGAAAAAAATAGGAAGAGGAAGGAAAAAACTTGTAGAAGAATTCTCCGCCTTGCTCCCAATGTGTTCTTGCCTCCAAGGGTGTTGTCTAACCCTAAAGTAGTGTCTCTCCGCCTCCTTAGGTCTAATTTGTGTCCAAAATATGTCCTCTTCTTGTTCTTGGCCGGCCTCCTTTGTTTAATATAGGGTTTAGGACTTAAAATCCCATATTTTGCACTTTAGTCCCTGAAATTTTCGCTTCCTGCCGCGGTTTTGCCGCGGTACATGCCCTCTGATTCTTCAGTTGTCCGCGACCATCTTCTACCGCGGTTCTGCCGCGGTCGCGGCAAAATCGCGGTTTTTCACCCTGTTCCGTTCGGAATTTAGAAAAACGTAAAACATGAAAGTTGTATCTGTTTGAGTTAGTCTTTCAACCATATATTGTGGACGCCCAAAGTGGTAGTTCTGAGACTAAAAAGTTATGTCTTATTTACTAGACTAGT
>NW_017673182.1:57566-70254 GCF_001879085.1 Nicotiana attenuata
TTTGCTGATGCATCCTTCCAATACCTTTGCTTTCCATGCTCCTAGAAAATAAAAAAATTGACACTACAAAAATAATACAATTAAAAAAAATAAAAATAAAAAATAAATAAAAGAAAGCAATAAAGCTGGGTTGCCTCCCAACAAGCGCTTGATTTAACGTCGCGGCACGACGCGAATCACTTTTTGCCTCCACCTCGAGCTTATGAATTGAACCCCCAATTTGGCATCAAGTTTTCGGCTATGATCCAAGGGTGGAGGAACAAATCTAATTGGTCCAAGCAACCATTGTACTATTCTACACTTCTTGGCTTTTAGATGAGATATGTAGTCCTGTCTTTCTAGTAAGAAAAATTCCAGAATATAGGCACCTTGTTCTTCATTCCTTGACTTCTCAATCGGCTTGGATGACTCTATTTTCATATCGTCATCCAAGCACAATGTAGAAAAATGTTTGGAGTGAGGACCAATGCGCTCACACACATGAACTTCAGTACTTTCAGCATCCTCAACATCAATGATACTAGAGTCAACAAAATTTATATCCTCAATGTCCTTGGCTGACTCTAGTCTCACTTCTTCAACATTGACATCTTTAAATTCTAGTTGGCTAGGTTGTTGATGTTCTGCTTTGACCTCCTGTGACGACTCGACCCGTCGTCTCATGTGTTACTGCTCCATTTTCCCCGTTTATTTCTTCTTCACGTTTTGTTATCGGTATGTGGTGTGTGAGAGTTGATTTGGATTGGTTTTGATAAGAAATGAGACACTTAGTCTCTTTTAAGAAGGCTTAAGTTGGAAAAGTCAACCGGACGTTGACTTATGAGTTAGAGGGCTTGGATGTGATTTCCGGTGATTCGGTTAGCTTCGGGGGATGATTTGTGACTTAGGAGTGTGATCGGAATTGATTTTGGAGGTCCGGTGTAGAATTAGGCTTGAATTGGCGAAGTTAGTATTTTGGCGAATTCCGGTTGATGGGTGAGATTTTGATCCGAGGGTCGGAATGGAATTCCGAGAGTTGCTGTAGCTTCGATATGTGATTTGTGATGTGTGTGCAAAATTTCAGGTCATTCGGACATCGTTTGGTTGGGTTTTTGATCGAATGCGTGTTTCGGAAGTTTTTAAAGAACTTAGGCTTGAATCCGATGAGAATTGATGATTTTAGTGTTGTTTGATGTGTTTTGATGATTGGAACAAGTTTGGATGATGTTTTAAGTCATGTAGGTGCTTTTGGTTGAGGTCCTGGGGGCCTCGAGTGAGTTTCGGAGGGTCAATCGGACCATTGTTGGTATTTTGAAGTTGCAGATTTTCTGAAGTTTCTGTTGCAGACTTTTGGCCTTCGCGTTCGCGAGAAGGCTCTCACGTTCGCGAAGGGATGCATGAGGAGGCTGTGAATTTTGCCTTCGCGTTCGTGATGTTGGTCCCGCGTCCGCGAAGAGGTGAGGTCTTTTGTGTTCCGCGTTCGCGATACGGTTTCGCGTTCGCTATGGTATGGCAAGTGGAAGCTACGCGTTCGCGTGGAGGATACCGCGTTCGCGAAGGTTCAAGCGGAATAGGCATCGCATTCGCGTCCGGGAGGCCGCGTTCGCGTAAGGTAAAAATTGGTCAGCGCATTTTTATGCTACGCGTTCGCGGGTGTTTGACCGCGTTCGCGAAGAAGGAATTCCAGTGCTGGGCAGTGAGTTTATTAAACATTCCATCCGCGATTTTGGGTCTATTTTCACCCATGGCTGCTCGTTTTTGGAGATTTTTGGAAGAGATGAAAGAGGGATTCAAGAGGAATCGACTTGAGGTAAGAATCTTGGTCTTAAAACTCGATTATATTGTGAAATCCAACTAGAAATTCATGGAATTAAGCCTAAAATTGATGAACTAGGGCTTGGGATTTTGAGAATTTAAATTGGGATTTGAGGGAGTATTTGGACTCCGATTTTGGTAAATTTGATATGTACGGACTCGTGGCGAGACGAGGAATCCGGTGATGTGAGTTTTGTAATTTTTCAAGAAGTGGGCTCGGGGCTCGGATTTTGCTAGTTTCGAGATTTTTGCTATATTTTGATTGTTTTCGATTGGGTATTGTTCCCTTGGCATAGTGTGATGTATTCGCTCTGATTTTGGTTAGATTCGAGGCGCGTGGAGGCCGATTTGAGGGGCAAAGGCGTCGCGAGCTAGAGATTTCACCGGTTCGAGGTGAGTAATACTTGTAAATGATATCCTGAGGGTTTGAAACCCCGGATTTGCACATCATAGTGCTGTATTGTGGTGACTTGCACGACGGTATGAGCGTGGGGTAGAGCACCATTGGGGATTGTGACTTGGTCCGTCCCGGTTGTTGATTTTACTGCGTAATTGACTGAAAACTACTTGATGCTATCATAATTTGGGTTGATTGCCATGTTTTGGACTTCGTGCCGATTATTTGAATCCTTTAGGGATGATTATCACTGTTTTCATGACACTTAGCATTTTAAATAATTTCAGTCCTGAGTTAAACCCTATTTTGAAATGTGCAGTCGTATTGTTAAAGTTTAAAGACTTAAATTGCATTTTTCTGATATTTTGAGTTAAAAGTTATTACTTGACATTGCCCGAGTGGCTCATTTGCATGTTCTGGATTGAGGATGGATCGGGCTGCACGTCGCAGCGATACTATGATGATATTGCGCTTGGGCTGTAGGAGCCCTTCCGGAGTCTGAACCCCCACAGTGAGCGCGGGTACCCAAATGGATCGGGTTGCACGCCGCAGCGGTCATGTGCATTGCATTGCATTCATGCATTGGTTCCTGTTTGTACTACGTGTCATGACATTCAGCACTCTCATATCATTGGCATCCATGCTACTTCTTGTACTGCTTACCAGACGCCCTGGTGTTAATTGTTTGTGGAGTGTTGTGCCCGAGGGGCTGACTTATGTGCGGACTTGCATTATCTGATTACGCATTCATTTGCTTGACTGTTGGAAAAAGATGTTTTCAAAAGAGGTTTTAAACTGAGCCAGATATTTTCTAAAGGATTTTTTCACGGTTTTACTGTTTTCTCTAAGGGTTGTACTGTCCTATATAGCATGATGGAGTGCCCTTACGTGATTTCTTGCCTCTCAGTTATTATTTACTCTTATTACCACTGAGTTGGAAGTACTCACTTTACTCCCTGCACCTCGCGTGCAGTTGCAGGTATTGTTCACCCGGTAGCGGGTTATTAGCTGATTGAAGGTAGGGCTATTGTAGCTGAGCAAGGTGACCGCCAGCGTTCGCGGCACCGGATGTTGTCTTTTGATTTTTTTCTAGAATTGTTCTTTATATATTATTATTGGTCCTGTAGTTGTGTTCAGGCTTTCTTTAGATGCTCGTGACTTGTGACACCCCGGTCGGGTAGTAATTAACAATTTCTAATGCCATTAAGTTGTATCTTCTATTCATTTATGTTTAATAATTATTAGTGAAAGAATTTGGGTTAGTTGGCTGGCCTTGTCTTCACGAGAGGCGCCATCACGACCGGGTATGGGAATTGGGTCGTGACAAGTTGGTATCAGAGACTAGGTTACTAGGTCTCACGAGTCATGAGCAGGTTTAGTAGAGTCTCGCGGAGCGGTACGGGGACGCCTGTATTTCTCCTCGGGAGGCTGTAGAACCTTTAGGAAAACTTCACATTCTTGAATTCTTATCGTGCATCCTTGATTCAGCTTAAAAGAAACTCTTGAAATTCCTTCTACGCGTTTGTATGCGCACCTTAGCGCTCAGTATCAGAGGTGCCTTAATAGCTTGTGATTCCCTGATCAAGGGGCGAGATATGATCTCCGTGAGTTTGATGTTGGGCCAGTCTGGAGGACTTGAGGCCGGATCTTGCCTATGGCTTGAGCACCGAGGTGCTGATCATGTGAGCAAATGTTTTGAACTTATATGTTCAGTATTGCCCCTATTAGCCGGAATGGCGGTTTGGTATTCATGTTATGAGTATGTTAGTACTGCGAGATGTAATGACTTGGTAGTGACGAAGAAGTCTGTTGGATAATAGATGAACTCTTAAGTGATTCGTTTCCTATTGTGATTTGATGTGTAGCCCGAATTATGGGCGCGTGAAGAATATTTTTGTATCTCCTAGTTGGGAGTGAAATGCATTATGTGTGGCGGTATGAGTTCGGACTCGGGAAGACTAAATTGATTATGTTATGTGTATGATGGTGGAAGGTGTGCTGAAATACTAAATTGAGGCGAAGCAGGTGGGTTATCTCCTGCGGAGTGTTCTTGAGTTGTATGATCCTTATGTGTCCGTTAGAAGATTCCATGTGTAATTGAAAGGTACGTGTTGTAATTTGAGAATTTGGGTCGCTTAAAAGAGTGGACTCAGCTGATGTGGGAATGAATGCGAGATTGTAGGGGATTACAGTACTAGATGATCTGTGTTTTCACAAACTTGTACATGATTTGAGTTTAATCTCACTATAATATTGCTGCATCATTAGAGTAAGAAGTATTGTGGGTTATTGAATGTGTCTTGATATATGGCTTCGAGCCAAGTTGGGGAGGTTGCTGTTGATTAGATGATTGCACGGTTATGTGCTAGGTTGGTTACGTCTCGAGCTATGCTGGCGAATCGGTTCTAATTGTAGAAATTGAGCCGAGGATGGGCGAGTGAAGCAAAATTTCGACAAAGGTTATATTATATTCCATAGGGTATGAGAATTTCGGAATGTCTACAATTGTTGTTGGTAAAGAATGATCGGTGCATAGAGCAGGAAGTTGCTTGGTTGTATTAGGATGAGGGTCTCATTTTACGGTATCGGAGTGTCAATAAAGCACGAGTGGTTCTATTCGTTGAATCAGGTAAGTTGCAGATGAATAAGAGAGAATGACTCTCGAGAATGATTTTAATGTGTTCAAGAATCTACATGTAACACTCAGGTGTTTTAAGGTGGTGTATGTGACTAAAGACAGTGTTTCAATAGAAAATGTCAAGACTTGTGGTATTTTTTTTTATGTTGATCATGGGATCCTATGTGTCGATACCTAGAAAGTAAAGGAAACGAATTTAGATTCGCAGAAAGTTCTCAGAGTGAAGTATTCTGGAATGTGGTATTTTTGGGAAACAATTGAGAGAGTATTCAGTGGCCTATGGGTCTTAGACAGTGTGGTCTTATGTTCGAGTCTCGTGTGGTAAGCTTGGATTGAGGCATTGTGATGCTACAGCGAGGGAGAAATATCAAGTGGATGATGAATCAAAAAAAGGAGATTAGATAGATGGAATAGCTTGATAGTAGACCGAATCGGTATGGTAAGGATGTGATTAATTCTTCGTATGTGTTCGAGGTAATGGGCTTTTACAGGTATTATGCAGCAAGGCTCTTGAGTTCTGACAGTTTGCTTAGCTTGGTTCAGGTAGAAGGATTCAGTCCTGGCAGTTTAGCTTGTGCAATGGAATTGGGGAGAGATTTTTTGATGAGTTTTATCGTGGTTTGGAGGCGTATATATTGTCTATGGGCATGCGAAGCATGGGATGTGTAGTGATTTTCTTCTAGATGGGATCAATGGAGAGTTCTCGACTAGTTGGGTACGTAGATGTTTGTGGTTAGGAAAAGGGAGATGGAGTTCTCATGTTATCCTAGTGTGGCATGGTATATGCGATATGTTGTGGAGGATTGGGATTTGTGTGTGTAAGTCCTCGGTTCAGTTCAAAATGGAAAGTCATTAAATTCTTAAGCAGCACGGGCAGCTGCAGGTGATTAAAGAATCGATCTTCAAATGATTAAGGAAAATAGTATTGCCAACCATAGTGATTCGACGGGGGTATATGTTCTAGTGAAAGGGCAATGTGATGTAAACTGATAATACTTCGGTGGTATTGCGGCATTTTCTTGTTGGATCGACTGTTGGTATTTTAGTTTGTTGATGGCACAGGGAAATTTTAGAATATCTTTCGTGGAGTGATTGGATACTCAAGGTGCAATATGCATTCATACGGCGGAATTCGGGATCAGGTATAGTGATTCGTGTGCTATATGGAGTTGGAGACTAGGAGTTCTCGTGTTCAGGCTATGCAGTTGTTGTAAATCGTGTGTATCGGCACCGTCTAGTGGTTATTGGGAATTAGAGGTCCGAGTGGATCTTTCTTTGCTTGGTATGCCAGATTTTGGATATGATATTGGATTGTAGACTGGTTGACTTAGTGTTGGCTTATTCTAGACTATTGTGCTACAGGCTATGCCGGAAATGCCGCCGGTTGATTGGCGAGGTGCATTGGATTATGTTCTTGCAGAGTGGTATATATACTTCAAAAGATGCAGCGGACGGCTGAGAAGGATTGCTTTTCTTAATAGGGCCTTCGTGATGGATGCCAGTGCAGAGGTTTCTACCATTGATTCAGTTCCGGTATTGAGTGACTTTTTCGGATGCATTTCTTGTGGCCGGGCATGTCGCCGGGCGAGATTGGGGATTCGGTATTGATTTGGTGCCGGGCACCGAATCGTAAGGCTTCGGAAGGAGTTATAGTAGTGGAAGGAGCAGCTTCAGGCTTCTCGGTATTGAGTTCGTTGGCAGGCCAATGTGGCTACGGTTTTGGCTTGAGTTAGCTTGGTTGGCCCCGAATTATGTTGATGAGGGGTAGGTTGATTCGATTGTTATTGAGCTTGCTAGTGATCTAAGGAGAGCTATGAGTTGCTTTTCGGTGTGTTGAGACGTCATGATTTGTTGGATATGGGCACATGTGGTGCGGTCCTATTTGAGATTCATAGAGGAAGTCGAGTGGGAAGAGTGATTGAGTGTTGCTCAGCAAATGGAGTATTGGTTTTGGCCTATCGGGTTGTGTGTCATATGTTATTGGTTTCACCGTGGATGTAATGAATTGCTTTGGTTACAGACATCAAATGTGCGTGGCTGTCGATTTTGATCATAGTGACTTGAGGTGCTTCATGTGTAACAGTGTTTGGATATGATCGCGCATTGTAGCGAGGCTACGTGGAGTTAGGACCCTTCGAGGTAGATTCAGGCATTCTATTTCTATGAGGTGAGACGGGGTCTCAGCCTTGTGTTGTAATGGTGTTGATGAGCTTGAGGTACAGCTCTTTCGTTTGAGTCATTTGTCCTGATTTGGGTATGTTCAGACCGTTCCTCATTGGTATGTGTATTATGCAAGTTGTGGCTTAGGCCTGCATTAAGGTGTCATGTCACCAGAGTGGTGTGTTGGATTCGAGGTGATCGTTGGAGTCATTAATGAATACGGACAGATTTGATTTCAGCTTGTTAGAAGGATAATATCGAGGTTCAGCCCGGAGATCGGTTGTGGTATTAGTCAAAGGGGAAGCGGCTTCATGGATGGTTGATCTGAGGTATGGGTACGGTTTATCGCGTGTTTCATTTGTTGTTGGCAGTATATGGAAGTGTTGGAATAAGACTTTAGCTAATAAAAGGTTTCTATCGGTATTTGGTTATTATGGCAACTGTTGTGAATAGAGGCTATCTTTCGAGTGTTTGGACCATGTGGTATATCATATGATTTCACCTGAGGTTGCAGGTATGGGTTATTACAGCTGGTTCGGGTTTATTCTGGGTATAGATGTGAGGTTCTGATATTGTGTATGATTTCGGAAAGTGCAATGTGGTTCTATGGTTTAAATGGACTGTGAAATTTCAGCTATATTGTGTTGTCGGACCTATATGAGATAGGGTGACGGGAGATCACCCCGGGTATATGCTTGGTAAGGTCATTTAGCTATTGGGTTGCTTCTAGTACAACTCTGGGTACGCTCGAGGACGAGCGTTTGTTAAAGTTGGGGAGGATGTGACGACCCGACCCGTCGTCTCATGTGTTACTGCTCCGTTTTTCCCGTTTATTTCTTCTTCACGTTTCGTTATCCGTATGTGGTGTGTGAGAGTTGATTTGGATTGGTTTTGATAAGAAATGAGACACTTAGTCTCTTTTAAGAAGGCTTAAGTTGGAAAAGTCAACCGGACGTTGACTTATGAGTTAGAGGGCTTGGATGTGATTTCCGATGATTCGGTTAGCTTCGAGGGATGATTTGTGACTTAGTAGTGTGATCGGAATTGATTTTGGAGGTCCGGTGTAGAATTAGGCTTGAATTGGCGAAGTTAGTATTTTGGCGAATTCCGGTTGATGGGTGAGATTTTGATCCGAGGGTCAGATTGGAATTCCGAGAGTTGCTGTAGCTTCGATATGTGATTTGTGATGTGTGTGCAAAATTTCAGGTCATTCGGACGTCGTTTGGTTGGGTTTTTGATCGAATGCGTGTTTCGGAAGTTTTTAAAGAACTTAGGCTTGAATCCGATGAGAATTGATGATTTTAGTGTTGTTTGATGTGTTTTGATGATTGGAACAAGTTTGGATGATGTTTTAAGTCATGTAGGTGCTTTTGGTTGAGGTCCTGGGGGCCTCGAGTGAGTTTCGGAGGGTCAATCGGACCATTGTTGGTATTTTGAAGTTGCAGATTTTCTGAAGTTTCTGTTGCAGACTTTTGGCCTTCGCGTTCGCGAGAAGGCTCTCACGTTCGCGAAGGGATGCATGAGGAGGCTGTGAATTTTGCCTTCGCGTTCGTGATGTTGGTCCCGCGTCCGCGAAGAGGTGAGGTCTTTTGTGTTCCGCGTTCGCGATACGGTTTCGCGTTCGCTATGGTATGGCAAGTGGAAGCTACGCGTTCGCGTGGAGGATACCGCGTTCGCGAAGGTTCAAGCGAAATAGGCATCGCGTTCGCGTCTGGGATGCCGCGTTCGCGTAAGGTAAAAATTGGTCAACGCATTTTTATGCTACGCGTTCGCGGGTGTTTGACCGCGTTCGCGAAGAAGGAATTCCAGTGCTGGGCAGTGAGTTTATAAACATTTCATCCGCGAGTTGTAGTCATTTTTCCACCATTGTTGAGTATTTTGAGAGCTCTTTGGGACAAATTGAAGAGGGATTCAAGGAGGATTGATTGGAGGTAAGTTCCTTGGCCTAAATACACGAGATTATGATAGATTTAACATGGAAATTGGTTGAAATTCTTCAAAAAGGGGTAAAGCTAGGGCTTGAGTTTTTGATATTTCAAATTGGGATTTGATAGGTCATTTGAGCTCGGATTTGGGAGTTCTTGGTATGTATGGACTCGTGGCGAGACGAGGAATCCGGTAATGTGAGTTTTGTAATTTTTCGAGAAGTGGGCCCGGGGCTCGGGTTTTGCTAGTTTCGAGATTTTTGCTATTTTTCGATTGTTTTCGATTGGGTATTGTTCCCTTAGCATATTGTGATGTATTCGCTCTGATTTTGGTTAGATTCGACGCGCGTGGAGGCCGATTTGAGGGGCAAAGGCGTCGCGGGCTAGAGATTTCGCCGGTTCGAGGTGAGTAATGATTGTAAATGATATCCTGAGGGTTTGAAACCCCGGATTTGCACATCATAGTGCTGTATTGTGGTGACTTGCACGCCAGGTATGAGCGTGGGGTAGAGCACCGTTGGGGATTGTGACTTGGTCCGTCCCGGTTGTTGATTTTACTGCGTAATTGACTGAAACCTACTTGATGCTATCGTGATTTGGGTTGATTGCCATGTTTTGGGCTTCGTGCCGATTATTTGAATCCTTTAGGGATTATTATCACTGTTTTCATGACACTTAGCATATTAAATGATTTCAGTCCTGAGTTAAACCCTGTTTTGAAATGTGCAGTCATATTGTTAAAGTTTAAAGACTTAAATTGCATTTTTCTGATGTTTTGAGTTAAAAGCTATTACTTGACATTGCCCGAATGGCTCATTTGCATGTTCTGGACTGAGGATGGATCGGGCTGCACGTCGCAGCGATACTATGATGATATTGCGCTTGGGCTGTAGGAGCCCCTCCGGAGTCTGAACCCCCACAGTGAGCGCGGGTACCAAAATGGATCGGGCTGCGCGCCGCAGCGGTCATATGCATTGCATTGCATTCATGCATTGGTTCCTGTTTGTGATACGTGTCATGACATTCAGCACTCTCATATCATTGGCATCCATGCTACTTTTTGTACTGCTTACCAGATGCCCTGGTGTTAATTGTTTGTGGAGTGCTGTGCCCGAGGGGCTGACTTATGTGCGGACTTGCATTATCTGATTACGCATTCATTTGCTTGACTGTTGGAAAAAGATATTTTCAAAAGAGGTTTTAAACTGAGCCAGATATTTTCTAAAGGATTTTTTCACGGTTTTACTGTTTTCTCTAAGGGTTGTACTGTCCTATATAGCATGATGGAGTGCCCTTACGTGATTTCTTGCCTCTCAGTTATTATTTACTCTTATTACCACTGAGTTGGAAGTACTCACTTTACTCCCTGCACCTCGCATGCAGTTGCAGGTATTGTTCACCCGGTAGCAGGTTATTAGCTGATTGAAGTTAGGGCTATTGTAGCCGAGCAAGGTGACCGCCAGCGTTCGCGGCACCGGATGTTGTCTTTTGATTTTTTTCTAGAATTGTTCTTTATATATTATTATTGGCCCTGTAGTTGTGTTCAGGTTTTCTTTAGATGCTCGTGACTTGTGACACCCCGGTCGGGTAGTAATTAACAATTTCTAATGCCATTAAGTTGTATCTTCTATTCATTTATGTTTAATAATTGTTAGTGAAAGAATTTGGGTTAGTTGGCTGGCCTTGTCTTCACGAGAGGCGCCATCACGACCGGGTATGGGAATTGGGTCGTGACACCTCCCCAATTAATACCTCAAATTCATGCTATTCTTGGCTACTATCATCAATATTGGATTGTTGAGCATTAAAAGCTCCAACCACTTGACTCAATTGAGCCTCCAACTTGCGAATAGTTTCCTCTTGCCTTTCTATGTGCAATTATTTCTCATTGTTTTGTTCCAGAAGACACTGTAGCATATCCTTGATCTCCTTCAGGTCCGCATTCCCAGGTTCTTTGTTCCTATTAACTTCACAAGAAAAGGTGGAACCATCATAGTAAGGGGTTGGGGGAAAATAAGAAATATAAGCACAACCATGAAGGTGACCATTTTTACCACCACACACATCACACACATTCCACAAATAAGATTGAGTTGGTGCACATAACTCGCTCTCAGGAACGTTTTGAAAATTTAACGGGTGGTTTCCTTTACAATACGTATGGAGATCAATAGTAGAATTATCTACACCTAAATTTCCATAATTCCAAGATGTCATGTTTCTCAAATCAACAGTTATAAAAAAAAATACCAAGAAAAAACAAAACAAAATAAAAGTTCAAACTTGAACCCCAGCAATATATACAGCTACAACTACACCATTAGTTCCCCGGAAACGGCGCCAAAATTTGATCACGCCCAACTATGCCTTATAAAAAGGACAATGCGGTCGCTGCAAATATAATCCGGTTTACAAGTCCGGAGTCGAATCTCACAGAGAACTAAGGTTTAGCTACAGCTGTTCACTATCACCAAGAAGACAAGCTTGAACAATTCCTAACTTATAGATATTAAGATTCTTCTATTTAACTAATTAACTAACAAATTAAAATAGTAAATTAACAACTAACGACACTGAGGGTTAGAGAAAAGATTAAGGAGGTCTAGAGTTATGATTTCCCCTATTGTCGGAATCCTTCCCGCTATGTCTTCTATAATTTCGCCTAAGTATTCTCTACCGATCATGAGCACTCTTACTGCCGTAAATCTCTCCCGAGTAATTACGACAATTTACTAGACGCACTCTCCCGAGCTACGCTAGCTGGCTTTTAATACAGCTCACTTCAGATCGCACCCAAGGCTTCGTTATCCCTAATCCCGCCTTTAAACCCTCGGTTATTGATCCCTCATATACTCTGGGAGTGGTGTTGTTCAATAATTATCTAAATTTGCACTCTCTCCCGAGTTATGCATACTAAATAAGCACAGCTAATTGAGAGCTCTTCAATCAACCAGAATATAAACGTAGTTGAACGAATAGAGAAAAGCTATGGCTCAATTATATAAAAACATAACAAGAATTTATCCTACAAAAGGTTCTATCAAAACTCTAGATAACAAATTAGCTATTCATAATAGTATGTAAAACTACAATACTAAAAGTCATAACCAACAATGAAAAAAATAGGAAGAGGAAGGAAAAAACTCGTAGAAGAATTCTCCGCCTTGCTCCCAATGTGTTCTTGCCTCCAAGGGTGTTGTCTAACCCTAAAGTAGTGTCTCTCCGCCTCCTTAGGTCTAATTTGTGTCCAAAATATGTCCTCCTCTTGTTCTTGGCCGGCCTCCTTTGTTTAATATAGAGTTTAGGACTTAAAATCCCATGTTTTGAACTTTAGTCCCTGAAATTTTCGCTTCATGCCGCGGTTTTGCCGCGGTCCAAACATGCCCTCTGATTCTTCAGTTGTCCGCGACCATCTTCTACCGCGGTTCTGTCGCAGTCGCGGCAAAACCGCGGTTTTTCACCCTGTTCCTTTTGGAATTTGGAAAAACGTAAAACATGAAAGTTGTAGTCCTTCGAGTTAGCTATCCACCCATATATTGTGGAGCCCAAATGGGGTTCTGAGCAAAAAGTTATGTCTATTTTACTAGACAGTGCGCAATATGCCTCCTCAAGTCTTCGTTCGTACTTAATTATCAAATTTGACCTCCGAACACGATCCCGGCTTAATTCCTTGAGCTTTTACTCAGACTTCAAATCTTCAAATCACTTAAATTCATTCCATAACATCTATATAGCTCGGAATCACACCTACAAGGCATAAAACACACAATTAGT
>NW_017673182.1:70764-147415 GCF_001879085.1 Nicotiana attenuata
GACCTTGGTTTTAAGGCTAGAGGCTTGAGGTGGAAGGGTCATGATGCTGTCACAACTTTCCAGTTGCAGCAGATGAAGGCAAACTTCAGCAAGAAGTAGTATCTTAGGAACTTATTTTTTGACTATATGATTATATAGCAGCAACCTATTATATTTTGGGATCTAGTTTTTGAAGAACTAAACTCTTATGGTTCTATTCAGTTGTGTAATCTTTCTGTTCTTATTAAACTTGGTAAAGATCATTTCTAAGTGTCAATGTTACATAGCAGTAATCAATGATATTGGCTATGCCCTGTTTTGTTTTGGGCAAACACCCTATAATTGGTGCTTTTCCCTCAATGTTACATAGCAGCAATCTGCAACACTTCAACAAAAGCCAGCTGTGCAAAATTTTTTATAGCAGATAAAAACAGAAGTCAGCTGTACAATAGTCAGCGAAACTAACACAAATTTATAGCTAACAAAAGTCATTTTAGCAACAACAGCTGAAATTACATAACAATGCTAAGATTACATAGCAGTGCTTTCAAAACAGAAGCAAAAGCATTACATAGCACTGCTAAGATTACAAAAGTGCAGCAGCAACAACACCTAAAACAACCAAACTAATCTGCAAACCACATCAAAACACAAGAACGACATCAGCCCTACAGTTAGTTTCCATAAAACGAGCAACAATACAATAACAATCGTCAAAAGGATCTGTCTTCTTTTTGCTCGAACTTTCTCCTCTTCAAAGCTTTGACTCTCTTTAGTAAACCCCAAATTATTTTCCTTGCTTGAGTAGGCATCTCATCATCATACCAACAAAAATAATTACAACCACCCCTTTTCTACAAAAACCACAAACACATTTGATCAATTTTTATCAAAGAAAATAACTCATAAAACAGAATACAGTTAAGAACAAAAAATTTACCTTTCCAATTTTGCAAGCAAAAAACCTACGACCTGGGTTTAGTTGGGTTCAAGAAGCATTCAACTTTGGAGAAACACCACACTTACAAATTCGAGCGGCAGTGCAAGGTGACATTAACAAGTTCGTCGATTCCGATAAGTTCGACATTAATGGATAACTAAGTTTCGACCTTAATAAACCCGGCAACAACAGAAACGAGAGAAAGAAGAGAAGAAAAGTAAACTCGGCAACAACAAAAACGAAAGAAAGAAGAGAAGAGAAGAAAATAATTGATACCAAGCAGAGAACATAAACGATAGAAAGAAGAGAAGAGAAGAAAATAATTGACAAGTAGAGAGGAGAAGTGCTGGAGCAGCAAAATTGGATTTCTAACAATTGGGAAAGGGATTAGGGTTTAAATAGAGATATATTTAGTTCACAATGTTACCGTTATGTGTATAATTAGGAAAGGAAAAATCCCTTCTGTGCCACCTTCACGCGCTTAAATAGGTTGTAAGTCACGCTATATGCTACCTCACAAAACGTGTTTAATTGGTATATTATATGCCTAAGAAATGAGTTCAGATGGAAAGAGGCCTAGTTTAAGTATCTAAGTGAAAAATAGTGCCAGCTTTAGGTGTCTCTGTCTGTATGTATTCCGCCAATTTCAAAATGGAGAGTACGATACTTCTATTGGACAAGAACAATTGAAAAAATAAATAAATTGAATGCTTCATTTCAATTTCAAATTTGAAAATGGAGAATAATGATATTCCTCTGCTGGACCAGAACTGTTCTTTACGGTTGGTTTGAGATTTCCCTCTCCTTCCCTCACCCCCAAAATCTGGTTTAAAGTAGCATTTGTTTAATACCAGAAGACTAATGTGTGTTAACTATATAATCAAGGAATATTTCTTGGTCATAGCTCTACGTTAGTTGGTCAAATGTCACATTAATATCTGAGATTACAATTGAAGGTGTAAAAGCTTGGGATAATATTTTATTATTGCAATTCGATTAATTGCGAGATTCTCATATATTTCTCATTTTCGTGTTTTCCGTCTATTAGTTATTGTTAATTATTGGTCGCATTATTGTGAATTAATAAATTAATTATGACATTTGATTGAATATTTTAGTGTGGACTGTGGGCTAATAAGTCATTCAACTGTATCATTTCAAATTTTCTCCAATTTCGATACCTCCGCCAAATCTTCTTCTTCATTCTTCTCAATCATATTCTCTCTCTCTTAGCTGTTTCATCAAAACTCCATTTAAGTCCATTCTCAGAAAATCCTCTTACACCTCAATCCTCAAGTTCAAACCCTAGCTCCACCGTTTTCTCTCTCATTAAATACATTTAATTAGGTACACGGGTAACACGCTCCACTATAAACAATTGATATTTGATTATTTTCAATCATAATCGTTTTTGAATGGTTCTTCACTGATGGCGTCATCGGCGTTCAAATCCACTACTCGGAGAACCACCGTAGGTGGAAGTACCGCTGGAGCCGACGACTCCTCCGGCTCCTCTAGTAACAAAGCTCATCGCCGTTCTAGGAGTCTGAGCCGATTCTCCCATGGGCCTCGGCGCTATGAAGAGCCTGCGCAGGCTGACTTAGGCTACAATGCTGCTCCGCGTGGGAAATTTGTTAATACGACTAGAGGATCGGGAGTTCCTGAAATCAGCCTTGATGATTTGGCTATAGAATTATTCTCTCAGGAGGAGGAGAGAGAAAATAGTGACCGTGACCGTGGCCGGTCAGGAAGGCGTGCGTCGGAGATTGGGCATTGGGCGAGCGAAACGGCGTCGTCGAGGAGGCGTGGTCGGTCAGTGTCGAGGCAGGGTTCGAAGACCTCTGCTGCTGATCGGAAAAGCGTTGCTGCTGATCGTTCCCGGAGTAACATAGCTACTTCAGATGCCAGTTCGAGGAGGAGGAGGTCGGTTTCTGCTGTTCGTTATCAGATTAGCGACTCTGAGGTGAAATTTTTCTGCCCTGTCCTTTGCTTTTTGTCTATTCCAGAACTTTGATTAGGGAGTAGCACTGGAACATACCTCTACAACTGTTGGAGTTGTTCAAGCAATTTCACCCAAGAGAATGCTAAACTAGGAGAATTCCCTAGGCGTTTGGACATGATTTGGTTGAGATTTGAAAAAGTAGTATTTGATGTTGAAAAAGGGTAATTGGAAGTTGAAGTTGTATTGGACAGGAAAACCAAGTTGATGTTTTGTGAGTGATAACTTGAAAAACTTGTAAAAGCTATTTATATGGAAGTCTTTCACTTCTCTTCCCCCTTTTTAGTTTGTGTGGCGGGGAAGGGGGAGGGAGGGATGACATTGAATTTAGAGAAAATCTTAACAGTTACATCCAATCACAAACTACACGAAAGTTGTCCCTTTTTTATGGAGATTTACCCATCACAGAGATGCACAGAGGAAGAGAACGAACTTCATACTCAAACGGACTAAGTAATATACAAATCATCTTTTACTGATCAGATTATCAGAATAAAGAAAATGTAATATACAAAGTTATAAACACATAAGTACACTGAAACCTAATTGGTCATGGCATCGGATAGTAGACATCTTTTTTTGGTTATTAATTTCCAAGCAGGAAGTGTCCTTTTTCACCAAAACTGTGTTGATTGGGTTTGTCACTCATGTTCATCTAATGATAAAGTAGCCTTGTCTTTATCAAAATATGAATTCCTTAAATGTATAACTTCCCTGTATCATCAAAGAGAAACCGTGCATGAAATCCTATAACAAGAAACTATCAAATGAATGTTTTTAGTGCGCATAAAAAATAAAGGAAACTTAAATTGAGGAGGCGTGCCTTCATTTACTATGTCTATATTTGTATGCTATTAGCCTATTTTATGCAGAGATTTCTCCAAAGGTACGGTTACCCCCTTTAACTTCTTTATTAGTGCTATCCTAAATCTCAGCATGTGGATGTAACTTATGATGTCTGATAATTTGTAAGGGTAATGTTTTCTTCTGGAAACTTTGAACTCGTGATAACATCAGTTAAGAAGTTTGAATCCCAAGTGCTTTAGAAGGTAGAAATAGCTGAAAACAAAATAATAAATGTTTGTTTCTAGCAACACATTACCTTTGTGGTGCATCTATCGAATGGTATTCTGTTACATTCTGTACCAAAAGTGTTTTTCTTGTTAACTGGGTTTCCAATAGAGACAAAAAATTTAAGAGATTACTTTTAATCTGTTACGTCTTGATGGACTGCGTTACCCCGTACAAGTGCCGGTGGGAGGTAGCCGGCGGATTAGTCAGACATGCGCGCAAGCTGGCCTGGCTATCACCGTCATAAAAAAATGTTTTCCCTACTTACTCTATTATAGTGCTGTTTCTTCTGATGTAAGTGCTGTTCGGTGAATTATCAGTGACTTAGTGTTAGGATCAGTTTTATTATCCAAAAGAATAAGGGGGATTTTCAGTGGTTTTAAGTGTTGAAATTGGATTGCTATTATATACATGATTGCTGAGAGTGGTATTATTCTTGCACTGGATTGCAAGAGAATAAAGGGGACTATATGTGGTGTGTAACATTTCCCAGTTTTTCGTCTTATACTGCGGACTTGTAACAAATTCTCTTAGGCTTCAAGTTTTGTACTATTTGATGATGTCCTCCATCTTTAATAGTTTCAGTTCTTACAATGCAAGCTTTGCTTAATTTTGAGGACAAGCTGACTGTGACACAATTAATTCTGTGACAAAGCTCACCTCAAACTTAAATGTCCTAGTTCTTTCTTTATTAAAGGTCTTTATCTCCAAACAGTGGTTGGACCTACCACAATAGGTTATGGTAATTTTAATACTGATTGAAAACAGACTAGTGCAACATGCAACTTCTGGCACATCTACATTTTCTATTGGTGTATGTCCAGAAAGCTTTGGGTTGTTTAAGTATTATCTTTGAGTTCTTAAGATCACTGTTTAAAAAGAAGAAATAAGAGAAAACTAAAGGTATCAGCAAATAAAATTTGCAGTGGAAACACTTATTGATCAACAATTTTCTTTGTTGTATGACAGAGTGATGCAGATCATTTTCGAAATTCCAGCAGCCAAATTGACATCAAGAAGAATCAGAGCATCAGGCTCAATGACTTCCCTTCATCACTGAAACCAACAGCTGTAAATAATACACAATTAAGGAGGTCTTTTAGCCAAAAAGACATGTCGCAATTGCATGATGGCTACTCTGTAAGCCGTAACAATTTATATTTGCTTATCTTTGAATAGTAGGGAACTTATTAGCTTAATGTATCATTTCTCAGTTGCTGTTGCCCTTTGCTCCAATAATGTTTTGATTTTTGTGTGTCGCTACATGCCTTTTGGCAATGTTACTAATTATGTACTTCTTCATTCATGTTAGAGTCACTCTTCTGCCTTGACTGACGATGACACAAAGGATGCTCTTACCTGTAAAAATGGCATCGAGAAAACCATTCGAGCAGTTTATGCACAGAAAAAGGTTTATTTTGTTTATCTGTCGAAGTAGCACACACTGACTTTTTTTTGTGCCTTATCGTTTTTAAAAAAAAAAATGTTATTGTTTTTCAGGGTGAGCATCCAAATGGGGATGTTGTGAATGGTGAACTGTACGAAGCAATGAGAAAAGAACTCAGGCATGCTGTTGAAGAAATCAAAACTGAACTTGAACAGGTGTGCGATTTAATTGTTCCATGAAATAAGAAAAATTTACTTCCGCATAGTTAATGAGCTTGCTAACTATTTGATGTTTACTCATGCAGACCATGGGGAAGAAAACTAGTAGCGCCAAGTCAGGTCATGTGGCCAGAAAGAATCATGTAACAAAATTGGAGCAAGTAAGTTTTCTCCATGCTTACATTTTCCCGTCTTGTCGCACACGGGTCACTATGTTATGAGTTCTTTCTTCTAGTTTAATATTCTGCCTCCTTTTGCACACTGTTTCTGATTCTTCTTTGGCACTCACTATGTTATGCGATTTAATCCATGGAAATTTAATGCCTCAACTTTCTTTAATATTAAAGTCGTAGAAGTGTAATCAAGATCTGCTCGATGAAATTCTGCAGGAAGACCACAGAGGTAGGGATCAGCAGATTGTCAAAGAACTTCCTGATACAAAAAATTCTGCTGTTGGGCAGAAACAACCACGTAGGAAGGTCTCTCCTTTTTTGTAGTTGAACGGCAATTTCCAACTTTCTTGATTAGCTGTTAGTTACCTCTATAGTAGATCCTTTATTACAAGCTTTTTACAATTTTCCAGAGAAGCAATGATAGAAACAGGACATCAAAACAATTGAATGAGGAAGCAGAGAAGTTTTTTGAGGATTTCATTGCAAATATAGAAGATACAGATTTTTCTTCTTTTGATGGAGAAAGAAGTGATGCAAGTTCAACATTAGGAGGAATAGCTAAGCCAAGGGACAGTTTTACTTATGGGGAAGCAGTTAACCAAAGTCCTGCAGGAGCTAATTGTCATCCTGTTGGAACTGATGGGGTTATCTTGCCTTGGTTGCAGTGGGAGACAAGCAATGATAGTTCTTTCACTCCCAAGAATGAAGAGCAAACTCCTATTAGAAAACGTCAATATGTGATGCAAGACAGGTAAACTGATACTTTGTTTTGATCTGGTATGCTTGTGTTGTGATGGGATATCAACTCCTACATATGCACGTAAGGATAGATGTCTTTTATAGTAATATAGTTGGCAGAACTTAGCTCCTGTTAATTGCCCTATTAATTTATTGGACTTCGTCAGCTCCTTATCTTTAGCCTAGTTTTTGGCTGTAGAGCTGACTATGCCTTTATGTTTCTCTCTTTTGTGCTCCTTGCATCTTCTTGATGCCTTTAATGCAATTGTCTTACTTCATCAAAAAGAAGAAAAAAAGGTGCTTCCTTTGGTATGACGTACTAGCAAGAAATTAGGTGCTGCCTTTGGTATGACATACTAGCAAGAAATTAGGTGCTGCCTTTAGCTATATTTGCCAGATGATTGGATATCTTTTTGGAATTAGTTTCTTTGGTTGGCTTTAAGTGGCCAAACTAGGAGGATGTTGACTCACTCTGGTCCGGTGAGGAAGTACCATCATTTTGCCTATTTGGAGATTTATCTTGCTAATACTTCTTCATAGAGAAGACCTGGAAGCCTTTCCATCCAAAAATGCTAGACGATAAACAAATTCCTTTGTTTAACACAAATTGCTGGAAGTTACTTTTGCTGCCGTGCATTTAAGTTTACGGATTCACTTTAGTAGCGTGGTAGCCATATAGTTTATACATATATAGAAGTAGTAAATGCCATTCTCTCCCTTATGACATCTATTGTAACTTGGCTCCAAATTACCTTCTTGTAGGACGTCACCTTCCCTCAGAATGATAGTAGTTATTCCGTCAGCAGCCATGGGAGTTGGAGCCCAGCAACTGTGCATAGTCAACCGAAGAATAGAACAATCTATACAGTTGAAGATGGTGGAGACGTATCCGGAGAACTTGAAAGTTTCCAAAGTTCAGGATTTGATATGGCTGAGTATAACAGACTTCAACGAAGTGAAGAGCTATTGTTTGCAAGGTACAGGGAACGAAATAGAATTAGTTCAGGTGGTCTTTTACTTTGTGGTCATTTTCTCTAGTTACTTTATGTTTCTGGGAGTACCAAAAACTTACATGTCATTCTTGGAAGTTGGAATACACTACAAAGTAGTTCATACACGCCCACCGCGAGCATCCTATGTTTATTTTCCTTGCAATTCTGGAAGTGTATCCTTCTCGGTTCATTTTTTCTGATCACTATAATATGACGGTAAGCAAGGCGGTGAGTTTGAGTCTCCCCAAGAGTAAGGTGGGAAGTTCTTGGAGGGAAGGATGCCGGGGGTCTATTTGGGAACAGCCTCTCTAACCCAGGGTAGGGGTAAGGTCTGCGTACACACTACCCTCCCCAGACCCCACTAAGTGGATTATACTGGGTTGTTGTTGTTGTTGTTGTTGTATAATATGACGGACGCCCCCCCTCCACCCCCACCAATTTCGACGATCGGTCCAGCGAATAAGTAAACTTCAAAGTGGATTTATTGTGCGAAGAGTGCGTTATGACTCGTGGCCGCCTGCCTGGTGGGGGCGGCTCCTCCGTTGTGGGTAAGCGGGAAACCCGACTCTACGAACCCGAGGAAAGGCTGCACAGCACCACACCAAAAGATCCATATGGATCAATTTCTTTTTTTGTCAAAACTTTGTGACGAACTGTTTCAATGATGCAACTAGTCATAAACTGGGAGAATTCGTCAGCAGCCCCAAGTCAACTAGGGATGATTTTTATTTCATATATAACTTCATATATTTTTCTCCTGCTTCAATGTCAAATATTTGCCCAAAGGGGCAAATTTTGGCTTTTCTTCACATACTATTCATTCATTAATTGCTTTGTTTGCTTTACAACTTGTTTGGATGGTTGTTTTCCGTTGTATTGTATTGTTACGTTAAATACAATGCTTGTTTTGATCGTTACTTAAACTATATTATATTGTATTGTTAATTCCGTCGTTATGCAACGACGGAAAGTGCTACTTTATAGAACAACCGATTGGGTGTAGTAGCATCTTTATCTTATTTTTTTCTCTCATCCTGCCCTTCTTCATTGTTATTTTTTTAATAATATTGCAAGTTTATTTTTTGTACTTTTGGGGTATGGCATCATGAAACTATGGCAAGAGCCTAGAAAGACAACTATATAGTTATAATAGCTTAATAAGAATCCGACATTCGTTTTATATTTGGGTGGACACGGTGGAAAGCGAGTTTCATTTGTTTCATTGCCAGGTCAATTGCATTTTGTTTTTTTCAACTGATTGTGTTTGACGGTCACATTTTCGGCTAGGTAAGATGCTCAATAGATTGATTCGAAAGTGTTTAAATGGAAATAGTGCCTAATTTAGAGGGTTGTCAATGTTTTGGCCAATAGCAAATTGTAAAAACAAAAAAGAAAAGAAAAGAAGGATAGAAATTCAAATCTAAGCCATATTGGCAAGTTTAACTGGATAGTAATGTAACTACTGTATTCGATTTGTACTTGTAACAGTACAGTACAAATTAAATGAAAGAGAAACAACCTTGAGATGCTGAAACTATTATGTGGGCTAATGGGTTTCAATATTCCCAAGTATCTCATAGGTACTGTATTCGGTTTGAAAATCTTAACATGATGCATATAAATGTATGTTCACATTATCAAACTACGAATTAAAGTTTGATGTTTAATAGTGTTAATCCACTGTTAGTGGTTATCAATCGTAGAGTCATAGCATATTTGGTTTGTTTTACTATGACCAGCAATTTGCAAAAGTTCACTGTAACGTCTGAGGTTGAATGAGTTAGGAAAGTAGTGGAGATATTTCTATATTGGGGGAGTCTTATGTCAGACACGTGAATGATAAGGACAATTGTACATAACGGGCAGACTTAATTCATTGGGTTCAATTGGGTTTTAGTATTAGTGCTATTGGGCCATTCAAAGGCAGATTCGGGTAGGCCCAACTACAATTCAGTCCACAAGCAACTTAGTGAAGAGCGGGGCATTTGCATCTATATCCGTTTTTTTGTGTCACATTTTAACTTGTGTCCGCTTTGCAAAAAAATTGAAAGTGTACCCGCTTTTTCGCATAACTTCAGCACACGGGGCTGAAGTAGCAAAGGCAATCACGCAAAACTTCAGCATTCTAGTAGCCGGGCCTGAAGTTCAGCTCTAGAGCTGAAGTTTTTGTGTTGTAACTGGGAAACTTCAGCTCTAGAGCTGAAGTTTTTGTCTTCTTCTATAACCAATTAGTGATTTTTATCTGTTTTGTTGGTTTACTGGGGGTGCATTGAGCTGAAGTTTTTGTCTTCTTCTATAACCAATTATTGATTTTTATCTGTTTTGTTGGTCTACTGGGGGTGTTAATGCAGGTGGATTTGAAGGGCAGAAGGGTGAACCAATTGCAAGGACAGAAATTCAACAATAACTAGGCTTCAAAGAGTCGGTTAGTAGTAAGGGCAAATACTAAAGAAATCGCATATGACCAGAAATCAAGACGTGCCCTTCAGGCTGGTATTGATAAGCTCGTTGATGTTGTTGGTCTCACTCTTGGTCCTAAGGGTATGTTCCCTCTGCTTCATCTTTGTCTTGCAGATCAATTGATGTATGTAGGTACGTCTAAAGCTGTCAAACGGGCTGGGCCTACCCGTTACCGGACCGGCCCAGACCGCTACAAATCGGGACCAGACCGGCCCGGTTCATAAGGGGCCGGGTGGGCTGGGTAGGGGGGTAGGAGGGGTTTGGTAGGTTTAGTTTTATTTTCCGGTTAACCGGACCCAGGTAACCCGGAAGGCGTGAACAGTACCCCTACCAGTTAACTCGGACCGGAACCGGCCCGGTTCAACGGTAAATTTTTTTTTTTTTTAATTTTACAAAGCAAGTGGGGCCCACTATCCGTTGGCTGACTCAGTTTTCAGAACTGATCCGTTGGCCAACGGATCTATTGAAGAAATGGCCTTTTTTTTAATTTTATGTTTTTAACCCTTTTTTAAATTTAAAAAATTAACCTTTTTAAAAACTATAAATACCCCCCCCTACCCCCCCCCCCCCCTCCTCTTCTTCATTTCTTCACTCAAATTTCATATCTCAATCTCAATTTCTCTCATTCTCCAATTTGCAAGACTTCAAGTCTCAATCTCAATTTCTCAAATCTCATATCTCAATTCAAGTTAAATCATGCCTCGTACTTCTAGAGTGCGCTCATATGTTTGGCAACACTTTGAGGTGGTAGAAGAAAATGAAGAAGGTCAGAAATTAAAGTGCAAGAACTGTGGTCAAATCTTAAATTTTCGTTCAGGGTCTGGCACAGGCAGTTTAAGGAGGCATATAAAGTATTTTCTTGAGGGTCCTCCGGAAATTCGTATTTAAGATTTTACGACAATTTGTGTTATTTTAAAATTATTAGACGTATTTATGCTTAATGTTTTAGTTTGTTAGATTAATTTGAAGTCTTAATGTTTATTTATTTTGAAATAAATGTAGTACTTGCAATTTATAAGTGCAATTTTTTCCCAACTTCCTTGTATTCTTTAAATTAATACAAAGTATTAATATAACTTACAATAGTTATACAAAATTCCAAAAAAAAAATTAAAATTACACTAAACCCGGCCCGATCCGGCCCCCTCAACCCGTAACCCTTATGGTTCAATTTTTACCCGAATGAACCCGAACCCATTAAAACCCAACCCGTAACCGGCCCAGAACCGGACCCGTACGGGTCCAAAAAACCCAGGCCCGGCCCGGCCCACCCGTTAGACACCTTTAGGTACGTCTGGAACTATGTTGTATGGATTTGCTTGAAGGAGGAGAAGGGGGAGGAGAAAGGGAGCTGAAGTTGTTTAAAAAATGGGTACAAGTTAAAAGTTTTAAAAAAAAATGGGTATAAGTTAAATAGGGGCGACTAAATAGGGCGCCCTGTGCAATTTTTACGTGAAGAGCTTACTAATACGCATAAGTTAGAGTGAAGCGGCAGGCAATTTCTGGTAAATTCAATTAAAACTTCTCAACTGATTTCTCTCTCTACCTAACTCTCTTCTTCTTCTTCTTCTTCTTCTTCTTCTTCTTCTCCTTCTTCTTCTTTCAGGTTACTCATGGAGTAGTGTAGCTTTCATTTTAGAAGTAATATTGTTGTAATCCCAATTCTATTATAATCAATAAAGAAATCCTGCCTTTTCTCATTATCTTATTCTTATTCTTGATTACTAATTCTAGTATATTATAATTAGTATCAGAGCGGAATCCTGGCACCATGACAGTTCCTGAAACTCGAGCAAAGGCCACGGAGGAAAATGACAAAAAACTGGAGACTTCTCCCAGTTGCATAGTTACATAGAGGAAACAAATAAAAATTGGAATCTACTGATTCTAAAATGGATGATCTAAACCACAAATTGGATGTAATGATGGAAAAATTATTCGTGAACAATGATGGAATCTTGGGTAGTGCTCCAGCTGAGATTCATCATTTGGATGGATCGAGCAGCAAAATGAGGATGATGGAACCACAGGAGAATTTCGCTGGGAAATTCTACTCGAACAGTACTGCTGCTAAGATGGATTGTCCTTACTTTGAAGATGGGAATCCCAGATCTTGGATGCGTAAATGTGAAAGATATTTCTATTATAATCGTATAATTGAACCACAACAAAAGTTAGATACTGCAGTACTTCACTTGAATGGGAGGGCTGAGTTTTGGTATTTCTCATATCAATTGAGTAGAGGTATGGTGAGATGGCCTGATTTTGTTCAGGAAATCTGTAAAAGGTTTAATGATTCTGATAATAGTAATCTAAACCTACTGGGAAAGTTTAAAAGAATTGAGCAAAGGAGAACTGTGAATGAATATTTTGAGAAGTTTGAAGATTTGAAGGCTTGGGTATTTATCAAACACTCAACCATTCCTGAAGAATTCTTTCTAGGATTTTTCATGGAAGCATTTAAAAAGAAATCAGGCATACAGTTAAAATGCTTGATCCTTTTTCCCTAAGTCAAGCCGTAGAAAAGGCTAGACATAAGGAAGAATTAGTGGATTCAGTTAGTAGAAAAAATAAAACGAGTGGAGGAAAACAGTCAACTCAATACAATTCATATAATGGAGCATCAGGGAGTAGACCATCTGGGAATACATAAAAAGAGAATTACTCTAACTCTACCATCTCTGGTAACAAGTTGTTTGAAGCAAGGAAGGTCAGGGGTGAATACTATAGATATGGAGAGAAGTACTTCCCAGGTCACTAATTCAAGGATAAGTAGTCAAATACCTTGCATGGTACTACTGACTAGGATACAATAGGGGAAAGCCAAGGAATGGAAGAAATAGAAGAAGCTGGAAATGGTCAAGAAGGGATAATTGATGAGGCCATAAGTCTCAATGCATTATCAGGGACTGTGACCTCTAATACCACTAGTTACCATTAGCCGGGCCCAATTGCATAGTCAAGGTTGTAAAGTCTGACTACCTTATTTTTTGCCGTAAAAGTATAATTGTAAATTTCTTTTGAACTTTCAATAACATTATTAGAGTAGCTTTTTTGCAAATCATATGCCTCTTAAACTCTCGAAAATACAATACGTTTTAATAATAGGTAATAGTAGAGCAGTCTATAACCAAGAATCTCAAATTTAAGTGCAGAAGCTTTGATGAAGTTAATGAAGAACGTGTAAAATATTGCAACTGTTGAGTACTATGATGCACGAATTTATTTAAGCTTCAACTAAGATCCGATCATGAGAGAAAGTTTTATTTGTGAAGTACACATGAGTCATTAACCTGGAAAATAAATTAACGTATAAGAAGTTGCTAATGTATACAGTTCTTCTTTGTATGATCTAAACTAAATCTTTTACTCTTCAGGAAGCCACTAAGGCTTTTGCTTTAGGCCCCAACTTTTGAGGGGCCATTTCATAATAATAGTACATGTATATGCTACTTTTTCCTCATAAAAATTAAATACTATGATATAAGAACTGTAAAAAAACTATAAAAAGGTAAGTAAACTTTTGGAATAGAAAAAATTAGGTAACAACAATAACTTGTTTAGATCCTAACTTTCCTTTATATAAATTATTCTAGGTCTATTGGAATAAATAAGTTAAATTATACTTACGAAAAACTTATACTTTTATCTTTTTTTTCCCCTTGTTCAAGTATATTGTTATTCCATCAAATACAAGTCCCGTAGTGCAATGCATATTTTTAATGATATGCTCTCTTTTTCACTGTTTCAAGCATTGCAAATAAGCAAATTTACGTAGTGATACTCTTATTTGATATAATTAAAGTTATCAAAGTCAAGAATCAAGTTTAATTATTCTAATTTTATTATATTATCTTTTTTTTTCAATAAATTTTTATATTTTTATTTCATAAGTATATTATGCCTTTTATATTTTTCTTACCTTAGATCAACAATGTATCAAGAAATATTTAATGAATTGGCTATATATTATCAACTAAAAAGAAATTATTAGAAAAAAATTGATTATTAAAAGAATAATTAACGACAATGCAACTCAAGCATGGAGGGTGTGAAGATTTTCTTATAGATGTTTAAAATTAAGGCTTATTGTTATAGTTTGGCTTTAGACAATCAACTTTACTGAACCGCACTGCTTCTTCATCATGATATTTCTAAGTTATGCTCTAAAATTGAAGAAGTTCTTTCCTTTTTAATTATTTTAGTATTCAAAATTCTTTTATTTTCTTTAGTTAGTAAGCCTTGTAAAACATGAATTTCTTTATTTTATGAAATTAGTCTTTTTCATCAACCAATGAGCCCCATATTTTTTTCTGTAATTGCCTTTAGTTGTACTTTTTGTAAAACCTTATTTTTATTTTAAAAAGTTCAAAAATAGTAATTTAATTATTATTTAATACTATAACGTGATTTTTGGTCCATTTGTTATTCATGTCAGAATAAATGGTGTTAAAAAACTATTCAAATATAACTAATGAGTTTTGTATTTTCATATGATTATTGTTTTCAGTTTTATATACTTTTGATATTTCTCTTCCTAGATTTGGATTTCTCTAAATTTCTCTAAGATTTAATTTCTGACCTTCCGCGTAAGATGGAATCAACCATCTATGTTCATCTCTTTTGAGCTGTAAAAACTTTTCTCCGTTGTACATATTTAGTTTTTCTTTTTTAATTGTTTGATATATTTTATTAACTGTAGATCTCTAATGTAATTATATAAATCACTAACAATTTAGGTATAACTTTGGATAATTTAAATTTAAAAAAAAAATTGGAAATTTGTTCTTTTTCTCTTCAATTCCACTTATTTATACCTTACAATTTGTAAGAGTATCACAAAAATAATTTAATAATAGTGGAAATGAAACTGAAATTGAACAACTTTACTCTCAGAGAAATTAAATAAGACAAATTGCTGGTAAGATTTTATAGAATTTCAGCAAACTGTCATCTCAGCTGTGAAAGTCATTGTAAATTAGATTAATTCAATCATGCAACCAAGAAATTCTCCTATTTATTCATTCAACAGTCACCCCACCATGCATCAATTTTGAGTACTCATTACTCACAAAAACTGATCTTTTAATTTTTCTTTTTACAGGTTTCTAAGGATTTCCCTGCAGTTAGGACATAACATAAATCATAAAGTTTAGGTGGGCCCTAGTTATGCAGCACACTTAGCGAACTACATCATACGTGTTTAATGGAAAGTTTGAATGGGCCCATCTTTTGTTTCTTGACTTCATCTGCTGAGAATTGCGGCAGAAATGATTTGGAACTCTTTAAGTGCCAGGCATGCATGTTGATGAAACAGGCTAGTAAAGGACCTCAACTGTTGCTTCTAATATAAGAGAAATTAAATTGAAACGGATGTATGGAATACAAAAACTGATAATTCTAGCTAATAGTGGTAGCACCCATAGTTTTGTGGCCAGTAGTTCTGCAAAACAATTGGGATGTGTGATTAAGGAAGATGCACCTGTGAGGGTTACTGTCGCTAATGGTAGCCATTTGATGAGTTATCACTCCTGTCCCTCATTCGAATAGAATATACATGGGATTGATTTTGAGCACAAGCTTAGGTCGTTAGATGTTGGAGGGTGTGACATGGTGTTAGGAGTGAACTGGATGAGGAAACACAACCCAATCTTATTTAACTTTATTGGCTATAGACTCCAAGTGAGTGTCAATGATAAGAGGGTAGAACTGGAGGGATTCTCTTAAAAGGGTTAACTACAAGCTGCGACTACTTCTAGGGTTAAACAATTGATGAAGAAAGGGCAAGTGATGTGGGCACAATTATTCTCAATCTTAGCTAAAGAAGTAGAAGTTACAGAAGAGTTACCTGAAGAGATCAGATCAGTATTCCAAGACTTTCTCAGGGTGTTTGCAGAGCCCAAGACCTTACCACCAAGGAGGTACCATGACCACTTCATTCCCCTTAATCCTGATGCAGCACTAGTGAGTATCAGACCCTACATGTATAACTATTTTCAAAAAAATAAAACAGAGAAGTAAGTAACTGAAATGTTGACTAATGGAATTATTCAGCTTAGTCACTCTACATTCTCCTCACCAGTGCTCTTAGCTAAAAAGAAATAGGTAGTTGGAGATTTTGCATTGATTATAGGGAGCTTAATAAGACGACAGTGACAAATTTCCTCTACCATTGGTGGATGACTTAATGGATGAACTCAATGGATCTTGCATCTATTCAAAGATTAACTTGAGAGATGGTTATCATCAGATAAGAATGAGCGAGAATGACATTTTTAAAATTGCATTCAGAACTTATTTAGGGCATTATGAGTTCAAGGTCATGCCTTTTGGCTTGACCAATGCACCTGCCACTTTCCAAAGCCTAATGAATCATGTTTTCAAACCTTTATTGAGAAAGTTTGTGTTGGTGTTCTTTGATAATATATTAATCTACAGTCCTACATTAGAAACTCATGCACTTCATCTTAGAACAGTGCTAGAAGTACTATAGAAGGAGTAGCTTTATGCCAAATTGTCCAATTGTTCATTTGGACAGTTCAAAGTGGAATATTTAGGGCATATTATCTCAGGAAGAGGGGTAGCTACTGATCCTACTAAAATTGAAGCCATGTTGTCTTGGCCTGTGCAAAAATCTATCAAGGCTCGCAGAGGGTTTCTAGGGCTCACAAGCTACTACATGAGGTTTGTTAAGTCCAATGGAGTTGATGGTTTTTCAATGTCTTTGCCTTATGCTTCTTATGTTTTGATAATCTAACAAACTTATTGTCAAGAACCAAATAAAGAACCTGACCCACTTGGTGTTCATTTCATATGAACAATGTTCAGTCTGATCTCCAGAAAGTGAGTGAACAACCATAAGGAAGAATACAATAGGGACCTGGTCCCTGTGAGTTCTCCACCAGAAGTACAAGTCAACTGTACAGCTGGAACGTAACAGCAGAAAGTGACTATACGCAACTGTTACAAAGAGGAACACAACAGGGACTTGGTACCTTAGGGTTCTCTAACAGAAGTACAAGTCAACTATACATCTGGAACGCAACTGCAGAAAGTGACTGTCCGCAACTATACACGCGACAGTTAAGCAGACAGTGCAACAGTCACTTCTCAGTGGGAAGAAGTGTGTACCAAGATTTGACATCACCATTGTGATGTATTTTGTAGTATAACAACCTGGTGCAAGGCACAACATATTTACTTGTGCATTTAGTGATATTCTCTCAAGCATCAAAGTGTTCATCCGGCATTGAAGTCACTTGTGTGTCAAGAAAAAGAAGACAACTCCACTAAAGGATCAGTTTCACAATGAGTCTATGTGTATCCGTAGTTGAGTTATAATCTGGTTATTTGTTCTTCATTATAATTCCTATCTTGCTTTCTTAGAAGCTACGTTTTAGGAAACCCAAAATCCGTAAACTTTCTGAGTTTATGTTGTGACTAGGATTAGTCATAAGTTTAAAGTCTTTGTAACTAGAGAGTCACAAAGTGGCTTGTGGTGAAAGTACCACAAGTTAGTTGAGTTGAATCTTTTGTAATAGAGTTATTACAAAGTGGCTTGTAATAGTGAGATTACAAGTTAGTGAAGTTGAAATCCTACAAGTGTAGGTCGTGGTTTTTGTCCCCTTGTGTGAGATTTTTCCACGTAAAAATGCCTTGTCTCTTTTACTTACTGATTCATTAGTATTCTCAGTAGAAACTCATAAAGGATCAGGTTCTCTAGTTTGGTGGACTCATATAAATTAACAATTGGTATCATAGCAGGTTCTTTCTAAAAGGTTAACACCTAGAAAGGATCTCAATGACTGCTCCACCTAACTTTGAGGAAGGACAATCAACCTACAGACCTCCTAGATTCAATGGTCAGTACTACGGCTGGTGGAAGACTCGAATGCATGATTTTATAATGACCGAAGATTCAGAACTGTAGGACATCATCTGTGATGGTCCACATGTTCCTATAAAAAAAGCTTGAAGAAACTGGACCAATGGTGCCGAAAGACAGAAAAGAGTACAGTGATATTGAGAGAAAAGTTGTAGAAAAGAACTATCGTGCCAAGAAAATCTTGGTATGTGGTATAGGACCCGATGAGTACAACAGAGTCTGAGCTTGTGATACTGCCAAAGAAATATGGAAAGCATTGCAAACCGCACACGAAGGAACTCAGGTTAAACAGTCCAAGATTGACATGCTCACCACAAAGTATGACCTCTTCAGGATGAAGGATGATGAGTCTATACAGGATATGTACACCATATTCACATCCATCATAAATGAGCTTCGTTCACTTGGAGATGTTATTCCCAGAAACAAGCGTGTAAGGAAAATCCTCATTGTTCTACCTGGTTCTCGGGAAAGTAAGGTAAATGCCATAACTGAAGCTAAAGATCTACAAACTCTAACCATGGATGAGCTGATTAGTAATATGAAGATGTACGGGATGAAAAGAAAGAAAGACAGTGAAAGGAGAGAGCCAAAGAAGGAAAAGAACCTGGTACTCAAGGCTGAAAACAGTGACACAAGTGAAGAAGATAGTGATATGGTCTATCTTACTAAAAGATTTCAAAATATGGTTCGAAGAAATGGTCGTATACCAAGGAGGGGAAGTTCAAGTAAGGCAAGGAACAATGATCTCTGTCACAGGTACGGAAAGCCAGGGCATTTCATCAAAGACTGTCCACTTGTGAAACAGGAACAATACAAACTAAAACCAATGTTTTAAAAGGCGGGTGCGTGAGGCGAGGTGTTTTACCTCTGACGAGGCGAGGCGTAAGCCCTGAGACATGGGGCATAAGTCCCACGGATCTTTAAATTTTACTAATTTCAAAAATTTTAAGATAGTATAAAATAAAATATAATTATAAAAATTACGTTAAAATCACAAAATTATACAAATAATCTATTTAAAAATATTTATAAATTATAATTCAACTATGAATAATACGAAACGTATGACATATATCATAATATGCAAATTAGCTGCAACGCCGTTACAGCTCAAACATCAAAAATAATGTAGTCGATACGAAATCTTATATGTATCTCTTAAGGAGTAATGAATCTTGAAAGAATTTCGATATTATAATTTGATATTTTTCTTAAAATACTCCTTTTATTTAATATGCTTTATATTTGAAAGAGAATTTATATAAAAATATAATTCACAATTTAAATGTCATTCTCAAGCATCGTTCATTTTAAGTTTCAACAAGTTCATAAAGTGACACATAATTCACCATACAATACCATGATAACTAATTATTTGTAAATAGTTACTAATTGAGCTATTAAATTGATAAGTATTGTATCTCATAAACATAAAAAAAAATATTTAGAAAAATAATTATTAAAAAAAATATGGACTAGTATATAGTAAAGACATAAAAAAAGTAAATAAATAAATACTTTTTAAATGAAAGATTTTATTTAAAATTAACTATCATAGCAGTCTTAGTGGATAATGTGCAATAATTTTCACTTTAATCATGACATAAAATACTCTCAACTTAATGATTTAAAATTAGGAAAAAAAAAAGTAATTTTGAATAGTCAACGATTTATTAAGAAAATTTGAGGATTTACAAGGTTAATTACATACAATTGCATAAAGTTCTATTAGGCGAGCTCAGTACGCTGGGCGTTGGGCGTGTCCGGGGCGTAAGCCCCAATGGTCGAGGCGTAAGTCTCACGGAACTAAGCCCCACACATAAGCCCAGGGGCGTTTTAGGAGTGCTCCGCCCCAAGGCGAGCCCCGGGCGAGTCCCAATTCTGCCTTTTAAAACAGAGACTAAAACCATAACAAAGCAGCAAAAAGGAACCTGGTTCCAGACAAACGATTCAATCGAAAAAGTGCAATTGACAATATTGTGAAGTAGGATCTTGCTGCTTCGGAAGACTCGTCCAGTGAATCAGAAAGGGAACCAGATGCAGAATACAACTCCATGATGGCAGTGGAAACTGAAGCAACGAAATTTGACTCACTGTTCGCGCTGATGGCTCAGTCTGATGATGATGATGAAGATGAAGAGGTAAATTTCAGTGATGTTCAGAGAAATCTGAAATCCTACTCTTCTAAGAAGTTAAGATCATTAGCAAATGTTCTAATTGATGCCTATTATAGCCTTGATAATGATAAGGAGATCCTGACCATAGAACTAGGAGAAGCTGGACAATCTAGAGATGATCTAGTAGTCTGTGTATTAGACCTAAATGAGACCATAGCTAATCTTGAAAAAGAAAAGGAAGCTCTGAATGAAAAAATCACTAGTGTAGAAAATGAGAGAGNCTAGTCGATGCCACACGAACGGGGGGGGGGGGTGATTTGTGTGGTGTCTAATTTCATATGCACAGATTATAAATGCGGAAAATCAAGAACACAAGTATTTTTACGTGGAAAACACCCGGCTCAAAAAGTGAAAAAAACACGACCTACTACTCAGTAGGATTTTCCCCAACACTTCACTAAATCACTAAGCCAAAACAGCATTTACAAAACTCTTTGTAAACCTAAGGATTACCTCTAATCCTGTTGTAGCAACCAGCCTCTAACTGTTGTGACAACTTCAAGTTAACTCTAACTTGAATACTCAACCTATTACAATTGCTTCTAAATAAAGCTAAAAGATACAATATGAAAACACCTACTATAATTGAACTAGAATAAGAGACAGACACTTGGAACTGGTTCTTCTATCTGGTTCATGTAGCTTCAGGTTCGCACACTTGAATCACACAAGAATTGCTTGCAAAATGCCTTGCTATTTTGCTCTCAACTGATGTTTAACTTCCGCTTTTGTGTGTACCTGTAAAGTGAGAACATCCTGCAATTTATAGAGTTAGTAGAATAGAAAATAACTAGAGTTCTAATGCTACTCCTCCCTGGTGGAAGAGTTCTAGTTAACTTCAATCTCGAACTCATTCCTTATCATGGATAGTGTTCTCTTTGAGTAAGGAGTCCTGATAACTAGGGATTTTAGCCTATTATTTGCTCTCTTTTGCTTAGGTTTTGGGTCAAAAATGCGTAAAGGTATTCCCGAAAACTGACTTAATGTGCTTGCTTGCAGGGTTTAGTTAAAATGAGGCAAAGAAGCCATAATCAAATCATGAAGGAGTCAAACTTGCACAAATCCAAGGCTGGGACTGGAGCACTGACAGCGGCAGAAAAGAGCGGCCGCGTAAGGACTACCGCCGACGCAACCACTATTTCGCGGTCCGCGAAAGTGAGATTCAGAGAGGCTATTTTTGAGCTCAAGAACCAACACTGACCGCGAGGGAAAAGCCCGGCCGCGAAATCTATGGTGCGGCCGTGGATGGATTTAAGTTTTAGAGACTCTACTTTTTTGCTTAAGTGAAAGAATGTGGTCCACGTCCAAATTATGCAGCCGCGTCTATTTCTCGCGCGGACGCGGTTGAAAATACGCGATTCCGCAAATTCAAGCTCTACCCAAGCCCAGTTAAGAAGAAACGCGGACCGCGCTCATTATTCTGCGGCCACGAAAGATCAAGCAGGGACGCAGTCAAAATTACGCGTTCGCGAATTCTCCGCAGGGGCATTTTTGTCCCGAAATTTTAGCTTAGTATAAATAGACCTTTTTGACATTTTTTAGGTCAAGCTTTGTTAGAGAGAACAAGCGAACAACTGGTTTTTACCTTTTTGAGTAATTTTAGAGTATTTATCTTCAATCTTTAGATTTTCATCCTGTATCTGAATATTATGGCTTATATTTCATCTTTTCTACCGTAATTATGAGTAGCTAGACCCCATATCTAGGGTTGTGACCCAACCCTAATGTGGGTATTTAATGGGTCTTGAATTTAGGGCTTAATTGTGTTAGTTTGTATGGGTCCACCAAATCGTAGAGTACCTGGTCCTCTACAAGGTTCTACTGAGAGTACTTAATAAAAAAGTATGTAAATGAGGCAGAGGATTTTTACGTGGAAAAATCCCACTCAAGAGGATCAAAAAACCACAACCTACACCTGTAGGCTTTTAACTTCACTAACTTGTAATCTACCTATTACAAGCCACATTTACAATACTTCCTATTGCAAACGATTTACTCAACTAAGTTGTGGTACCTTTACCACAAGCCACTTTGTGACTATCCTAGTTACAAAGGCTTTTTCTAACTTGTGATGCTATCACCACAAGCCACTCTGTAACTCTACGATTACAAAGACGTTTCCTTATGACTATATCTAGTCACAACATAAACTCAAGGAGTTTACGGATTTACAAGAGAATTCCTAATCAAAATGCTTCTAGGTAAGAAGTTTAGGAGAACAAGGTTACAACTCAACTAGGACAACAACAATCTATCTTTTAAGGACTCGTCCGTAGTAGTGTTCAACCTTGTTCTTCAAGCTTGTGAGGATTGATTTTTCTATTTTTTTTTTGCAAGAGACTTGAATGAGAAACAGAAGCCTTCCAGTCATGTTTTGTATAAAGCTCACTGTGGGTATATCTTGATCACATCACTTGAAGTGATGTGAGTACTTTGTTTGGTTAGAGAATGAGTGGGCGGACAGTGCACTGCAGTGCAGTGCGGCAGAAACAGTACCGTCAGTCACTTCATTTCCAGCTGTGTCCAATTGACTTTGTACTGCTATGAGGAAACCACAAGAGCATCAGGTCCTTGTGTTGGTTCCTAGCTCCTGAAGCTGTAACAGTTCACCTTTAGCTGGAATCCGTTAAAGCTTGCAGCAATCCAAGTAGGTCAGGTTCCCTATCTGGTTCTTAACAGTAAGTTTGTTAGATCATCAAACATAAGGCAAGAGTATTTAAGATCTATCAATTTCCCCCTTTTTGATGATGACTAACATAGTACTTAGTTCCCCCTGAGACTATGCCATGTCGTAACATAGGTTTACATGATAGGACTCAGTAACTTAAGAACCAGTTCCCCAATGTGTTCCCCCTGAGTCCTATCCTATATTATTCTTCCCCTTTTTGGCATCATGAAAAAGAACAACAGCACAAAGAAGTCTAGCTAAGCTAACTCATGCCACATATGTGCACACAAACATGATAGAGAATAGAACACAGAGAGAGAGAGTACTGGACATAATAAAAAAGGATTTATATGAATAATGATTTAATATGCCTCTGCCTTTTGAAAAAGGAGGAGGCAACATTGGACTTGTTAACAGGAGCAGCAGTAGTACATCCCAACCATCAAAAAGAAAACAAAAAAACATCCACCAAACATCAACAGAGAAAACAGAAGAAACATATCCAGAAGACTAGTCACTGAAGGGGTTCTTAGGGGGCACTAGGAGGAAAAGGCTTGGTAGCTGCAGCAAGTGTCTGGAGAACAAGGTCTATTCGGGCGTTTCCCGACTTTTGCTCATTGAGAAGTTCAGCCTTCAGGTTCACAACTTGCGCCCTGAGATCAGCATTTTCCTGTGTCAAACGAACCACTTCATCATTCGACATGGGAACCCCTCGGGCTTGCTGACCTTCCAGGATAGCATTCCTGGCCTTCAACCGACAAATTTCCTCAGCTGCAGAGTTCTGGGCATTGATGAGCTGAGACACAGTTGATGTACTTCCTACCCCCCATACTTTTCCACACACTCGCACTCTTCCAAGGTTGTCTGTGAGAATGTCTGCTTTCGAGTTCCCACTTTACCTATTCCCAGTGGAACCTTAAAGAATTTGAACACCGGAGTAAGCAAGAATCCATAGGGAAGCCCATGATTACCGTCCTTGAAAGTGGCAACCTTCTGCATGTGTTCAATCATTATGGCAGGCAGACTCACAGGATTGAAACCGTCCAGTTGCTCCATTAGGAATAGGTCAGACTTGGAAGTCACGGACCTCCTTTCTGCTCGAGGCAACAGGACTTTGTTAACCAACTCAAACAGCAGCTGGTAGACAGGGAGTAGTGCTTTCTTATGGATCTGGTCCCCTTTCTGATTAGCATTGTCTTTCACCACTGCATTTCTGAAGTTATACTGACAAACATCTCTTACACTCGACACCCCAACTGTAGGAACTTTCAAAATCTCTCCAAGCAATTGCACATCAAAGACGATGTCTACCCCATTGACCAAGGCACATACATGATCATTACCAACTAGAAAGAGACTAGGGAAGAAACTTTGTACCTCCTCCTCATATAGTTTAGGTGCATCAATGTGAAAAAGATGCACCCATTGTTGAAACTCGACCATTTCCAGAATTTGGTGCATTCCGGCCATCTCAGAGATTGCGGGGTCAAACGTACGACCCAGCAGGACCTTTTGATGCCTCAGACGCTCAGAGCCAAGGCTGACTTCACTTCTCATTTTCTTCATAGAACTAGGTTCTTCAATAGTTTCAGACTTGCGTTTCCTAAGCTTTTCTCCACTGATCTTGCCTTTTCCCTTGGACTTCACTAGTACATCCTCATCACTTACTACCTCCTTCATCTTGGACTTAGATGTTGACCCTTTCTCCATTGAAACATGCTCTGCCTTTTTCGAGGACCGCCTAACAAGGGTACCAGGTTCCTCAGGAGTTCCTTCTTCCACCTCGACTACAGGGATAGCCTCATCACTAACAGGTACACCATCCTTCACCAACTTTCTTCTTTTCTTCTTACTACTCTTCTTGCTCTTTTGGAGAGCAGAGTCGTAGGCCACTTTGACTTGAAGCCTGGTAGTAGGTCGCTTGATTTCAGACTCAGGGGTGGAGACAACCCTTTGCTTACATATGAACGCCTCAAGGTCCACGTTGTCCAGGTCTTCTTCATCACTAGATCACATTTCAGGTGCTTGAATTTCCAGGGGCACAACATCGAATGCAGGAACAACACTGTCCTGGGGATGAGAGCCCTGACCTGGGTCCTCCGGAGAGGAATCAGGTTCCTCATGTGGTGCCCCAGTAGTATCTGCTACTGCATCCCTTTCAACAACCATAATGGCCCCTTCTTCCCCCACACTGAGTGACTCATTTTTCTGGGAAGTAATTTCATGCAATATCCCATCAGCGGATACTACAAATACAGTTACGACATCCTTCTCTTCTTCAACCGGTGCTTCCACAACCATGGAATCGGCGGCAACAACGGCAGAACCCTCTGTGAACTCAGTATTGTGACCTTGTTCTCCACTTAGGGTTTGACTGGTGGGAACAACAGACGATGAGGAGAACGGAGCAGTAGTTTCAAGGGTTTCTGACTTGGGAAGAGATTGGGAAACTGGGGAAGGTGTGACTACAGCAGCAGGAGTGTTAGAGGGTGACGAAGGCTCAGTGAAAATGAGAGGTTCCGTAGATGGGTCAATGATAGTCATAGCTGAGGCAGAGAGATCGGAAGTTTTCTCAACCATTGAAAGAATTGGTGTGATGATCCTTCCCTTTTGGGTGATTCTAGAGTAGGACTTATGGTTAAGAAGAGCAGAAGAGAGGGTTTTTAAGAGGTGAGGATAATTATGAAGGGAGAGGAATAGGCACCAGTTTTGAAACGACGGTTGGGCGTGGAGAATTGCGATATTTCAGAGGGAGATGAACGTTTTGAATTGAAGGGACGTGACAGTAGGATCTGAAAAGTTGATGACATGGCAGTTGTATTTTGTACCCTTTTTAAGATGTGTATTAAAAGGATGCACATAGCTACTAACCTTTTGTACAAGAACCTGGTTCTTGAGTTTTTTTTGAAAAGAATAAATCCTCTTTTATCAGTAATGCACTACATCTATCGCTTATATGCTAATCATGCGTGTTTACCTGCAACGGTATTGAAGTGAGTTAGACAGGGCCAGAAAACACTTTGAGCCAGTTATTTCTTAAGGATATGAGCCAGCCAAGGAGGAATCAGTCTTAATTTGGCTTCAGCAGTCCCAGCTTTAATCTGTTTCTTTCAAACTGTTCCCTACTTAGTGCTTTGGTGAAAATGTCTGCAATCTGATCTTCTGTGTTGCAGAACTTCATACATATCAACCCTTTCTCCATATTATCTCTCAGAAAATGATGCCTCACATCAATATGTTTTATCCTTTTATGTTGAACTGGATTCTTGGCCATGTTGAGTGCACTAGTGTTGTCACATAGGAGGGGAACACTCTCAGTGAGTACCCCAAAATCCTCCAGTTGCTGCTTGATCCATAGAAGCTGAGCACATCAGGATGCTGCAGCTACATATTCAGCTTCAGCTGTTGAAAGAGCCACTGAATTTTTCTTCCTTGTACCCCAAGAGATAAGACATGAACCTAAGAAGTGATCCATTACAAAAGTGCTTTTTCTGTCCACAAGATAACCTGCATAGTCTGCCTCAGCATACCCAATCAGATTTAAAAACTGTCACCTGATGGATAATACAGCACCAGGTCCTGCATTCCTTTGAGATATCTCAGTATTCTTTTGGCAGCCTTCAAGTGAGATTCCTTGGGATTTGATTGAAACCTTGCACACAGCCCCAGCTGAAAACAATATCAGGTCGACTGGCAGTGAGATAGAGGAGAGACCCAATGATGCCTCTATACATTGTTTGATTCACAGGAGATCCAATTTCATCCATGTCCGGTCGAGTGGCAGTTGCAATGGGAGTGTCTATCACCTTTGATGCTTCCATGTCAAACCTCTTCAAAAGTTCCCTGATGTATTTTTGCTGACAAATGGAGGTACCCTTTGGGGACTGTTTTACTTGAAGACCCAAGAAGAAGTTTAATTCTCCCATCATGCTCATTTCAAATTCACTTCCCATAAGTTTTGCAAATTCTTCACACAGAGAGTCAGCTGTTGCCCCAAAAATGATATCATCAACATAAACCTGAACAATGAGCAGGTTCCTTCCTCGTTTCTTGAAGAAAAGAGTGTTGTCAATTTTCCCTCTTTTAAAACCATTTTCTAAGAGGAACTTTGACAGTCTTTCATACCAAGCTCGAGGAGCCTGCTTTAGCCCATACAGAGCTTTGTCCATTTTGAACACATATTCAGGGTGCTCATGACATTCAAACCCTGGGGGTTGCTTCACATAGACTTCTTTCTTAAGGAGTCCATTCAAAAATGCACTCTTGACATCCATTTGGAACAGGGTGAATTCCATATGAGATGCAAAAGCGATTAGTATTCTCATAGCTTCCGTGCGAGCCACTGGAGAAAACGTTTCATCATAGTCAATCCCTTCCTCTTGATTATTTCCTTGGACCACTAGCTTGGCCTTGTTCCTTGTGGTAATTCCATGTTCATCGAGCTTGTTTCTGAATACCCACTTGGTTTCTATAATGGTTCGATCTGAGGGTCTAGGTACCAGGTGCCACACATTATTTCTCTCAAACCGATGCAGCTCGTCTTGCATGGCTGTAATCCAATCTGCATCTTTCAAGGCTTCCTTGATGTTTTTGGGTTCTATCTAGGAGAGAAAGGCTGAGAAGGCAAGTGAATTTCTGGCTCTTGACCTGGTTTGTACTCCAGAATCTAGAGGAGTGATGATGTTGTCTATAGGGTAAGAGCTTTGGTGTCTCCAGTTAGGCGCTTGAGGTTCATTATGAGAGGAGGAAGGTATGTTTGGCTAATTTTCCTCTATCCTTCTTTCAGGTGCTAGTGGAGTTCCCTGAACTGCATCAACCACCCTTTCTTCAGCTTCTGTGGTTGTGATTGAGGTGCTTGGTTCTGTTGATGATGAGGCAGCATTGTCTTCATTTGGCTCCTTTACTTGACTCATCATATCTGCCTTTCCATTTGTCATGTTAATGACTTCACTAGGAACGAGTAAGGGTTCTCCATCTTGATCTTCCTCAGCACTCTTATCAGATGATGGATAAGATTCATCAAAGATAACATGGACACTCTCCTCAACACATTGAGTCCTCTTGTTATATATCTTGTAAGCCTTGCTTTGAGAAGAGTACCCAAGAAATATTCCTTCGTCACTCTTGGCATCGAATTTACCAAGCTGATCCTTTCCATTGTTGAGAACATAGCATTTGCATCCAAATGTTCTTAGATGAGTCAGCTTGGGTTTTCTTCCATTCAACAATTCATAAAGGGGTCTTATTCAGAAGTGATCTGATCATGCACCTGTTCACTAAATAGCAGGCAGTGTTGACAGCTTCAGCCAGAAATTTTTTGCAATTCTACTGTCAATCAGCATTGTTCTTGCCATTTCTTCCAGAGTTCTGTTCTTCCTTTCTACTACTCCATTTTGCTGGGGAGTTCTGGGAGCTGAGAAGTTGTGAGTGATGCCATTTACATTACAAAATTCATCAAATTTGACATTGTCAAATTCTGTCCCATGATCTGATCTAATGCATACTACTCTAGACTCCATCTTCACTTGGATTGTCTTCACAAAGGCCACAAATACTTCAACAGTTTCATCTTTTGTTCTGAGAAACAAAGTCCATGTGAATCTGGAATAGTCATCCACGATTACAAAAATGTATCTCTTTCCTCCTCTAATTTGCACCCTCATAGGTCCACACAGATCCATATGCAGGAGCTCAAGCGGCTTTGAGGTGCTCACATCTCTTTTAGACTTAAAGGAGGACTTCACATGTTTTCCTCTAGCACAGAAATCATAGACTTTTTGAATCTTGAATTGTGACATAGGTAGACCATGGACCAGGTCCTTCTGAATTAGTTTGTTCAGAAGGGAAAAGCTTGCATGGCCCTGTCTTCTGTGCCATAGTTTAGCATCATTGTCGACCGCTTTCAGACAACTCAAATCACCACTCTGTAAAGATTCGAAATCAGCAACATAGATGTTCTTGTATCTTTTGGCCACCAGTACTATTTCACCAGTCACAAGGTCGGTGACTGTACATATTTTGGACAAGAATTCCACCTTGTTTCCTTTATCATAGATTTGAGAAACACTCAGGAGACTGTACTTAAGCCCATTGACACAGTATACATTTTCAATAGAATGAGTGAGTGACTTCCCAACTTTTCCAACTCTAAGAATGTACCCCTTTTTGCCATTACCAAAGGATACACTCCCTCCTTGCAGGGCTTTTAGTGAAAGAAAGTCTGTGGTGTTCCCAGTCACGTGTTTCGAACATCCACTATCCATGAACCATTGTTGATCGCTTCCTTTCACTGTTCCCTGCACAAGAGATTAGGAGTTAGTTTTAGGAACCCAAACAAGTTTGGGTCCCTTGTAGTAAGCAAGAGGATGAATAAGAGCTCTCTTAGTCCATGTAGGTAATGTGCATTTTTTGTGAGCGGAACCTGGTCCCTCTTTTGTGGTCACAGTTTCAGCAGCCACTTTGTCTTTCTGAACTAATTGATTCTTGGCCTGGACGCCTTCCTTGAAGCGCCCAGTGTTCCCACATTGGGTACGAGGCCAGTTATCAGAGACAGTGACACACTTACTGTGAGGGTTGTGAGGAGTTTTCTCCCTTTGGAACCCTGCTCCCTGCCTTTTTTCGCTATCATTATTAAGCGAGGCAGTGGTAGCTTCTGAGGACCAGGTCCACTTTAGAGACCTTTCAAGATCATTCATTACTCTTTCTAGATTGGTTTGGAGGAGCTCGTTTTTCTCAGTTTCAGCACACACCCTAAATCTCATAGCTTTCACCTCATGTTCAAGCCTAAGGTATTCCTCACTCCCTATCTCCTTTCCTCTTTCAGAACTTTCAGGTTTTGACTTAGTCCATGGTTTTACTATTGTTTCCCTTTGGTCTGCAATTTCTGCCAATAGATCACTCTTTTCTTTTCTAAGAATTTCAATGGTTTTCTTATGGTCAGTAACTCCAGCCACTAAGTCTTCTCTAGTATATTCAAATTCTTCTAGTTCTAAGATCAAGGAATCCCTATCCTCCGCAAGACTACAAAAGGCAGTGATTAAAACATCAGCTAAACACATGAGTTTTCTTGGAGAATAGAATTTCAGATTTCTCTGAACATCCCTGAAGTTTACCTCTTTGTTACCATTGTCTTCATCATTATCTAATTGAGCCATCAAAGCAAAAGTTGAGTTATATCCAATCTCCTCGCCTTCAACTGCCATCATGGAACTATCACCAGTATTAGGTTTATCTTCAGACTGTTTTGCTTGTGTAGTTCCCTCATGAGCTGTTTGCAAAGTCTCCCATATTTCCTTTGCGGTGTCACAGGTAGAGATTCTGTCGTACTCTTTAGGTCCCATTCCACATACCAGAATTTTCTTGGCACGAAAATTCTTCTCCACAGCTTTCTTGTCTGCTTCAGTGTATTCTTTGCTGGTTTTTTCCATTGAAAATGGAAATTCATCTAGTACCTTCATTGGAACATAAGGACCATCGCAAATGATATCCCATAGCTCACAATCCTCAGCCATGATGAAATCGTGCATTCTAGCTTTCCACCACCAATAGCATTTTCCATCAAACTTGAGGGGTTGGTATATGGATTGACCTTCTTTAAAATTTAGTGGAGCCGCCATGAGGATCCTTCCTAGGTGTTAGCCTGATAGGAGGAACCTGCTTTGATACCAATTGTTAGTTTGTATGGGTCCACCAAATCGTAGAGTACCTGGTCCTCTACAAGGTTCTACTGAGAGTACTTAATAAAACAGTATGTAAATGAGGCAGAGGATTTTTACGTGGAAAAATCCCACACAAGGGGATCAAAAAATCACGACCTACACCTATAGGCTTTTAACTTCACTAACTTGTAATCTACCTATTACAAGCCACTTTACAATACTTCGTATTGCAAAGGATTTACTCAACTAACTTGTGGTACCTTTACCAAAAGCCACTTTGTGACTATCCTAGTTACAAAGGCTTTTTCTAACTTGTGATGATATCACCACAAGCCACTCTGTAACTCTACGATTACAAAGACTTTTCCTTATGACTAAATCTAGTCACAACATAAATTCAAGGAGTTTACGGACTTACAAGAGGATTCCTAATCAGAATGCTTCTAGGTAAGCAGTTTAGGAGATACAGTAAGTACAATAACAAGGTTACAACTCAACTAGGACAACAACAATCTATCTTTTAGGAACTGGTCCGTAGTAGTGTTCAACCTTGTTCTTCAAGCTTGTGAGGATTGATTTTTCTATTTTTTGCAAGAGACTTGAATGAGAAACAGAAGCCTTCCAGTCATGTTTTGTATAAAGCTCATTGTGGGTACATCTTGATCACATCACTTGAAGTGATGTGAGTACTTTGTTTGGTTAGAGAATGAGTGGGCGGACAGTGCAGTGCAGTGCAGCAGAAATAATGCCGTCAGTCACTTCATTTCCAGCTATGTCCAATTGACTTTGTACTGCTATGAGGAAACCACAAGAGCATCAGGTCCTTGTGTTGGTTCCTAGCTCCTGAAGCTGTAGCAGTTCACCTTTAGCTGGAATCCGTTAAAGCTTGCAGCAATCCAAGTAGGTCAGGTTCCCTATCTGGTTCTTAACAGTGAGTTTGTTAGATCATCAAAACATAAGGCAAGAGTATTTAAGATCTATCAGTTGGTATTTTCCTAACTTATTCGTATCTTTTTCTTGAGTTTTAAGGTTCTTTAAGTAAGATTTAATAGCTTTTGACTAACTTAATGTGCTTTATTTCAGGTGTGTGAGATTAAATGATATAGTTAATGAAAGAGTCGATTAATAAGGATGAAAAGAGTTGGAATTTGGAGCATAAGATTGAAGAAATTGAAGATTGAAAAGTGAAGAACAATGTCTCCACGAAGGTCAACTGTGGAGCCAAAACTAGGGGTGCAAAAGTGCATGAAAAATATTCTAAGTCGGGAAAATTTGGAGCAAAGTCTGCCAAACTCCACGATCTTGATCGTCTCCACGAACTACTACACGATCTTAAAGGGAATCTAAAGCAAAGAATTGTGCAAGTTCTGCCCAGCTCCACGATCTGAATCGTGGAGCCATTTCAGCCCACAAACATCATCGTCTACACTAATAAAGCCACAATTGGACACCGTAGGGGTGCTTTTGTCAATTATAGCAAGCGATTATAAATAGCAATTTAGGTCAGCTTTTAGGTATCTGGGGATATTTTTGAATGTGGGAGAGAAGCTTTTGGATTTCGCTTAAGAGTTTTGGGTGATTTCATCATAGTTTGCTCAATCTTTCTCTAATCTCTTAGCTAATATGTTTAGATTATCATTTATCTTTTTATTTTCTTTCTTATTTATGGCTAGCTAAGCTTCTTAAGCTAGGATTGTGAACCCTAAGTGTGGTTATGTTTTTCGGTTATTAATATTAGTTCTATATTTGATTATGCTTTGTGTTATACTGTTATCTAATTACTCCATGCATTATTGATTGATTTTGTGGTTGTAAACACCAAATCCATGCCTATTTTGCTTGTTCTAACTTGGAAGAGTGGAACTTAGCTTAGCTACAAGGTAAGTAGCAAGAAATTAAGTGGGTTAATCACTTGATTAATGAAATCTAACCAGGAATCGTGTGATTTCTACTTGGGTTAATCAATTATTTATCATTGAGCCTTAGTTGACTTGGAAAAGCAACTTGAGGTAAAAACCTCCTAAGTGTGGGAAGACATTAAGTTGGTGGAATAGAAATTTAGGCCATAACACATGCTTAATTAACTAGAATTGAACATTTGTATACCCAAAAGCATAACCTACATGAAGGGGAAGCAATTCTAGTGTCTTTCTCTTACTTGTTACAACTACATCTTTACTCGCACTCCAAGTGTTCGATAAAATTCCTAGACTAGTTTTTGTAGTAATTTTAGAAGTAACTTTAGAATGAAGATTACATTAAGAATCACTAAGTTTACACGCATTTGGATACTCTAACACACACCTACTTCTTGTGGGATTTGACCCCAACCTTTGTTGGGTTTATTATTGCTAACGACCGTACTACACTTTCTTTGTAGGTGTAGGATTGGACGTCACCAATACACTACATTGTCTTAGTTAGTTTGGTATTCTATGTAGTTTTTAATGTGCTGGGATTACGAAGCTATGATTTGATTTATCTTTGCACTATCTCAAGGTGTGGCAGCGAAATTTCCACTGTCGATTATGGTCAGTGTACGAGCAAGCAGTTATGTATGGCCACAATCACTAGACAGCAAGCCCATAGAATAGGTGCTTACTTTAAACTCCAATCTGGTACAGATACATTTTCAGTCCTAGTAATGCATTATATCATGTTTATCAGTTTTGGAATCAATCATAGGTCTCATTACTAACTAGTTGGTGGCAACTCAAACAAGGGATGCAACAAGAGGACTTCTTGGTATGGTAGGGTAAACATTCTACTATCGCTCGCTCAAACATGTTTACCTTCAAAGTTCTGACTGGATCCATTGAATTAGTGTTGTTATGATCGCATCCTTCATCATATTCTTACTATTTTTACTCTAGATCCTGTGAATTAGTGTTGGTATGATTGCATCCTTCATCATAATTTTACTATTTTTACGCTACTCTTCTTAGCCTTTTACCTATCACATTCGTTCTTATCTGGCTTGAGACTAACTATTCTTGTGAAATGGCATAGATGAAGTTTAGTCTCAACTTGGGTTATTATAACGATTTCTATTTCCTTTTCACAATAATATTAACGTTTTTCTTACTAATCATGGAATATAGAGCATTTCTTCTTTTATGGTTCCTGTATCCTACATTGTGTGGCGAGGCTACCTTCACCTGTCGTTGGAATGATGGTTTTTCTTTTTCCTATTCTGTTCCTTATTTTGATGAAGTAACCTATTTATACTAGCTGCGGATAGTAGGAAAGATTCTACTTCACCTGGAGATCATAACTAGCCCAGATTGGGCTGCTGCTGGATCATGCCATTCTTGTTATTGCATGCATTATGATCAGGTAAACAAGTCTGTTCCTTTTTCTTTCTTTGATGGGTTCTCAATGTCTTCACATTATGTTTCTTGTGTTTTGATGATCTAACAAACTTACTGTTAAGAACCAGATTGGGAACTTGACTCACTTGGTACACATTTCAAATGAACGAAGTTCGGTCTGAACTCCAGCTAATGAACTACTACAAAGAGGAATACGACAGGGACCTGATCCCTTAGTGCTCTCTGACAGAAGTACAAGTCAACAGCTGGAACGCAAATTGTAGAGAGTGACTGCCTGCTACTGTTCACGCGATAGTGCAGCAGTCACTTCCCATTGAAGAGGCTTGTACTAAGAATTGACATCATCCTCGTGATGTCTTTGACAGTATAATAACATGATGCAAGGCACAAGATATTCACTTGAGCATTTGGTGATATTCTCTCAAGCATTAAAGAGTCAATCCAGTATTGAAGTCACAAGTGTGTTAAGAACAAGAAGACAACTCTACTAAAGGATCAGTTTCACAATGAGTCTATGTACATCCGTAGTTGAGTTGTAATCTTGTTATTTTCTCTTCATTGTAACTCCTATCTTGCTTTCTCAGAAGTTGTGTTTTAGGAAACCCAAAAAATCACAAACTTTCTAAGTCTGTGTTGTGACTAGAGTTAGTCATAAGTTAAAGTCTTTGTAACTAGTGAGTGACAAAGTGGCTTGTGGTAAGTGTACCACGAGTTAGTTGAGTTAAAGTCTTTGTAATAGAGTCATTACAAAGTGGCTTGTAATAGTGCGATTACAAGTTAGTGAAGTTGAAAGCCTACAAGTGTAGGTCGTGGTTTTTGTCCCCTTGAGTGGGATTTTTCCACGTAAAAATCTCGTGTCTCTTTTACTTACTGCTTCCTAGTATTCTTAGTGGAAAATTATAGAAGACCAGGTACTCTATAGTTTGGTGGACTCATATAAACTATCAATTGGTATCAGAGCGGGTTCTTTCTCAAAGGTTAACACCTAGAAAGGATCTCAATGGCTGCTCCACCAAATCTTGAGGAAGGACAATCAACCTACAGACCTCCTATATTCAATGGTCAGTACTAGGGGTGTTCGTCGGTCGGTACGGTACGGTATTTAAACATTTCGGTTCGGTATTTTCGGTATTCGGTTTCTTAAAATCCTATACCAATACCGTACCTAATTAAATTCGGCATGGTTCGGTTTTTCTCCTTTCAATTTCGATTTATTCGGTTTGGTAACTTCGATTTATTCGGTTTGAATGCATAGAGCCATATACTCTAATATTCTTAATTAAAGTACTCAAAAATACAAAACTAAAAATGTTTGTTGACAAAAATTTTGTCCAAAACTAGCAAATATCGACCCAAATAGAGAAAATTGTACATAAAAGAATATTTGATCATTAGAAACGTCTTGTTACTTGTTTAGAGTTAATTGATGAACTTTGAGAATAAAGGAAAGTAAAATTTTAGATTTTTTATATTTGTTTTATAATTGATAATATGTGTTTTGTGTAATATAATATATATTTCGGTACGATATCGGTATTTCGGTAATTTATCTAAAAATACCAAATACCATACCTAATACCAATTTTTTTAGAAACTTAAACCAAATACCGTACCAAATACCAAAATACTGTATACCAAATACCAAAATTTTCGATTTCAGTACGGTAATTTGGTATTTACCAAATTATGCACAACTCTAGTCAGTACTACAGCTGGTGGAAGACTCGTATGTATGATTTTATAATGGCTGAAGACTCAAAACTATGGGACATCATCTGTGATGGTCCACATGTTCCTATGAAGAAGCTTGGAGAAACTGGACCAATGGTGCCGAAAGACAGAAAGGAGTACAGTGATATTGACAGAAAAGCTGTAGAAAAGAACTATCGTGCCAAGAAAATCTTGGTATGTGGTATAGGAACTGATGAGTACAACAGAGTCTCAGCTTGTGATTTTGCCAAAGTAATACAAGAAGCATTGCAAACCGCACACGAAGGAACCACTCAGGTCAAACAGTCCAAGATTGACATGCTCACCACTTAGTATGAGCTCTTCATAATGAAGGACGATGAGTCTATACAAGATATGCACACTAGATTCACATCCGTCATAAATGAGCTTCATTCACTTGGAGATGTTATTCCCAAAAACAAGCTTGTAAGGAAAATTCTCAGTGTTCTACCTGACTCCTGGGAGAGTAAGGTGAATGCCATCACTGAAGCTAAAGATCTATAAACTCTAACCATGGATGAGCTGATTGGTAATCTGAAGACATACGAGATGACAGTGAAAGGAGAGAGCCAAAGAAGGAAAAGAATCTGCTGCTCAAGGCTGAAAACAGTGACTCAAGTGAAGAAGATAGTGATATAGCCTATCTTACTAAAAGATTTCAAAAGATGGTTCGAAGAAATGGTGGTATACCAAAGAGGATCAGTTCAAGTAAAGCAAGGAACAATGATCTCTGTCACAAGTGTGGAAAGCCAGGGCATTTCATCAAGACTGTCCACTTCTGAAACAGGAGCAATACAAACAAAACCTTGACAAAGCAGTGAAGAGGAATCCGGTGCCAGACAAACGATTCAGTCGAAAAATGCAGCTGACAATATTGTGAAACAGGCTCTAGTTGCTTGGGGAGACTCCTCCAGGGAATCAGAAAGGGAACCAGATGCAGAAAACAGCTCCATGATGGCAGTAGAAACTGAAGCAACGAAATATGACTCAATGTTTGCACTGATGGCTCAGTCTGATGATGATGATGAAGAGGATGACAATGATGAGGTAAATTTCAGGGATGTTAAGAGAAATCTGAAATCCTACTCTTCTAAGAAGTTAAGGTCATTAGCAAATGTTCTAATTGATACATATTATATTCTTATTAATGATAAGGAGATCTTGACCATAGAGCTAGGAGATGCTGAACAATCTAGAGATGACCTGGTGGTCTGTGTAGTGGATCTAAATGAGACCATAGCTAGTCTTGAAAAAGAAAAGGAAGCTCTGAATGAAAAAATCACTAGTGTAGAAAATGAGAGAGATGACCTGATGGTAGTGGTTGTTGATTTGAAGGAAACAATAGAAGGTCTTAGCAATAAGAAACACACTCTAGAAGAAAAAATTGTAGCTACTGAGCAAGAGAGGGATGATTTTTTAGTGATAATCACTGACCTAGAGGAAACTATTGACGGACTCAGTAGAGAGCACAGGACTGTGAATCTTGGGAAATGGAAGGAAGTAGCTAGTGAGACACACATCGATCTTGAAAAGGAATTAAATGATGTGAAGACTAATCTATGTGGTGAACTTGAGAAAAATCGGCAACTTCAAGCTGAATTGGAGAGAGTAAAAATTGATCTTGAGAAATCTCTGAAGTGGACCTGGTCCTCAGATGTTGTCCCTGCCATGTATTTGAACAATAGTGGAAACGGGCAGGGCATGGGGTTCCAAAGGGAGAAAACTCCTTACAACCCTCACATCAAGTACGTCACTGTTCCTGATAACTTGCTGTACCCACTGTGGGAACAATGGGCACTTCAAAGAAAATTGCCAAGCCATGGTTCAATTTGTTCAAAAAAACAAAGTGTTTACTGACAAAGTGACTACTAAAGAGAGACCAGGTACCGCTAGTAAGAAACGAATATTGCCTGCAAGTGTGAACATCTAATTTTTGAACTATTTTAACACCCCCTAAATTTGTTAGTGTTTTTATTATTTAATAGTTTTTCCAATTTTGTGTGTTTAATTGCGTAGTTTCGATCATAAAAATACCAAAAATAGTTTTTTTTTCATGTGTGCATTTTTAGAAATTAAATAAATGTTCAATAGGTGAATTAATCTAGTTAATTGATCATTTGAATAAGTCATTTAATTATTTTATTTGTTTGTATAAAATTTAGTTTAGTAAGTTTGAATAAGGAAGAAATTGGGCTACATTTGAAAGATAAAATGGCCAAGAGTGCAAGATAAGGGGCTGCCAGGTCCAAAACGACGTAGTTTTATCTCAAAACTACGTCGTTTCATTAAGTGAAACAAGATCAAATCTTACCCATCCATCCTATCTTGATCCAGTGGATCTCATTCACTCTTGGCTTAGGTATTTAAAGCCTCAAAAATCTGAAAATTGTCCCCATTTTCACCCATAATTCTTCTCTCTTCTCTCTCTCTTCACTCTCTCTACGCCGCCCCAGCTCCGCCCACTGCCGCCCGCCGTAAATCGCCGCCGCCGTCGGACCACCTCCAAATTCACACCATATAATCTCCACAACTTCCTCTTTCCATATCTCCAAACTAAATCCTTCGAAAACCCCTCAAACTCCTATAATCTTAGATCTAGGAAACTTTCCCGTCACTTTTTTGCCCAAATTCTTAAAGCTCCAACCACTACCACCCCCACAATACCTACATCAATGGATAGAGCTCCTCAAGACCTAGCTATTTATGCCAACTTCACCTTAAAAATCCGGCGACCAAAATCCGGCCAAATTCCGGCGACCTCCCCAAACACGCTCTTTTGGCATACCACTATTTCTTCGGCCACTTGATTTGTAAAATGGTAAAAATCCTATTCTTTTTCATGGATGATTTTTCATTTTTATTTTTAATTTTCAGATTTTTATTTTTTGTCTATTATTAATTATTTTAGCATAAGTTTTTGAAGTTTGAAATTCTAAATTTTCTGTTTTTGCACTTGTTGAAGTAGTAGAATAGCTTTGTATTGATGAAAGTGAAGTAGTAAGGAAATACTTAAGAGTATATGGTACTTGTTTATTTGTTTATTTACTACTTCAAGACTTTTTGAGTACAAAACTCAAAAGTCATTTGTTTGGTAAGAAAATATAGACTTTTGGATAGTGTTTGAATAAAAGTCTGTCTTTGAATAGCGAAGAACAGATTTTGTTTGAAATACTTGACAAGATTTGAACTAGAAAGTCTTGCTTTTTGAATTTAAGAGCAGACTTTGTAGAAAATCTATCGAAAAGATTGATTTTTTAATTGAAATAGTTGTTTTGCTTTGATATAAAGGAGGACACTCCATCTGACATTAAGGGGGGTGGACACACAAAAAGAGAAAAAAAAAAGTAGCTATAATATCCCTTAGGAACGGAAATTTGTGAGCTTAGTTTGTTTTCTTGGATTTAAATCTACCGCCGCTGTCTTTTGCTGTTGTTGCTGCCCGTTTAATTGTTTTGCTGTTGATTTTGGAAAGAGCTGACTCTGCTGTATTTGTTCTTCTTTCTGTTGTCCATGTAATTTTCGGACCATGTAAACTCATAAAATTGAGGTGGAATGAAAAATAATGATGATGGGAAATATTAGTAGCATCATCCTTCTATTATTATTCATTTTTATATGCTTTTGAATGTTTGATAATGTTATAATGATATGTTAGTTAATTAAGTTGTGTTAAGCATCTTTAATTTTTTTTTTTTTTGTAAAGTATTAGATATAATTTCACTGTGCATTTGATTGTCTGAAAGGAGTATATATATTAAAAATTGAGCCCTTGTAGCTATGTTTGTCCCTTTGTTGTCACCAAGCTAAGTTGTTGTTATTATTATTATTATTATTATTATTATTATTATTATTATTATTATTATTATTATTATTATTATTATTATTATTATATTTTAGAGTCCCAATAAATCTTTTTTTATTGTTAAGTTATAGATTAGAAAGACAATCTGTAAACTTATTTTTGTAAATAGTTGGCTACGGATTACAAACAGCAAGACAGGTATTATTATTATTATTATTANTACTATTGTTCGTTCCGTTCGTTGTCACACGACTAGTTATTATTATTATTATTATTATTATTATTATTATTATTATTATTATTATTATTATTATTATTTAGAGTTCCAATTAAAAAAAATTTATTGTAAAGTTGTAGATTAGAAAGACAATCTCTAAACTTATTTTTGTAAATAGTTGGCTACGGATTACAAACAGCAAGACAGGGCTAAATCTGTAACATGGTTTTAAAAGGCCACATCTGCAGATTTAAAGTCCAAGAGCATATGGGCTTTTGGATTTTGTCTTGGACATGAGCCCATTTGACTCCATCAACCCAATAGTGGCTGCCCCATTCAATGTCAAGACAAGCCCACATCTTACTAGTTTTAAGCAATGTTAATTAATAATTTTCTCTTATTGGTCTCATTTTTAAAATTAGTACTCGTAACAATAATTTTCTTTCATTAGTTAAGTTGTAAATTATTATTCAAATCTTTCTTTAATTTTCTTTAAAAAAATAATAAAAAATAAAAGCGGTTATAAAGTTAAAATTGCACATAGGTTTTAAGATGTTTTAAATCAGATAATTGAGCCAATAATAACAGTTGAGCGACCGTGCTAGAACCAAAGGGAGTTTTTCCAATTAAAGGACAATCGAAACGGGATTCATTATTAAAAGATTCAGAGTCGCCACTTGGGATAATTTATGGTGTCCCAAGTCACCGGTTCAAATTCCGAATCGAGGAAAGATTGACTCTGTATTACAGTCCGGGAACCAAAAATCCGGGTAAGGAATTCTGTTAACCAGGGAGAAGGTGTTGGGCATTCCTGGGTTCTGTAGTTCTAGCACGGTTGCTCAACTGTTATTATTGTCTCAATTATCTGATTTAAAACATCTTAAAACCTATGTACAATTTTAACTTTATAACCGCTTTTATTTTTTATATTTTTTTAAAGAAAATTAAAGAAAGATTTGAATAATAATTTACAACTTAACTAATGAAAGAAAATTATTGTTATGAGTACTAATTTTAAAGATGAGACTAATAAGAGAAAATTATTAATTGACATTGCTTAAAACTAGTAAGATGTGGGCTTGTCTTGACATTGAATGGGGCAGCCCACTATTGGGTTGATGGAGTCAAATGGGCTCATGTCCAACCAAAAGCCCATATGCTCTTGGACTTTAAATCTGCAGATGTGGCCTTTTAAAACCATGTTACAGATTTAGCCCTGTCTTGCTGTTTGTAATCCGTAGCCAACTATTTACAAAAATAAGTTTAGAGATTGTCTTTCTAATCTACAACTTTACAATAAATTTTTTTTTAATGGAACTCTAAAATATAATAATAATAATAATAATAATAATAATAATAATAATAATAATAATAATAATAATAATAACTTAGCTTGGTGACAACAAAGGGACAAACATAGCTACAGGGCTCAATTTTTAATATATATACTCCTTTCAGACAACCAAATGCACAGTGAAATTATATCTAATACTTTACAAAAAGAAAAATTAAAGATGCTTAACACAATTTAATTAACTAACATATCGTTATAACATTATCAAACATTCATGAGCATATAAAAATGATTACAATAGAAGGATGAAGCTACTAATATTTCCCAGCATCATTATTTTTCATTCTAACTCAATTTTATGAGTTTTCATGGTCCGAAAATTATCTGGACAGCAGAAAAAAGAACAAATACAGCAGAGTCAGCTCTTTCCAAAATCAACATCAAAACAATTACACGGGCAGCAACAACAGCAAAAGACAGCGGCGGCAGATTTAAATCCTAGAAAACAAACTAAGCTCACAATTTTCCGCTCCTAAGGGATATTATAGCTACTTCTTTTTTTTCTCTTTTTGTGTGTCCACCCCCCCTTAATGTCAGATGGAGTGTCCTCCTTTATATCAAAACAAAACAGCTATTTCAATTAAAAAATCAATCTTTTTGACAGATTTTCTACAAAGTCTGCTCTTAAATTCAAAAATCAAGACTTTCTAGTTCAAATCTTGTCAAGTATTTCAAACAAAATCTGTTCTTCACTATTCAAAGACAGACTTTTATTCAAACACTGTCCAAAAGTCTATATTTTCTTACCAAACAAATGACTTTTGAGTTTTGTACTCAAAAAGTCTTGAAGTAGTAAATAAACAAACAAACAAGTATCATATACTCTTAAGTATTTCCTCACTACTTCACCTTCATCAATACAAAGCTATTCTACTACTTCAACAAGTGAAAAAACAGAAAATTTAGAATTTTAAACTTCAAAAACTTATGCTAAAATAATTAATAATAGACAAAAAATAAAAATCTGAAAATTAAAAATAAAAATGAAAAATCAGCCATGAAAAATAATAGGATTTTTACCATTTTACAAATCAAGTGGCCGAAGAAATAGTGGTATGCCAAAAGAGGGTGTTCGGGGAGGTCGCCGGAATTTGGCCGGATTTTGGTCGCCGGATTTTTAAGGTGAAGTTGGCATCAATAGCTAGGTCTTGAGGAGCTCTATCCATTGATGTAGGTATTGTGGGGTGGTAGTGGTTGGAGCTTTAAGAATTTCGGCAAAAAAGTGACGGGAAAGTTTCATAGATCTAAGATTCAAGGAGTTCGAGGGGTTTTCGAAGGATTTAGTTTGGAGATATGGAAAGAGGAAGTTGTTGAGATTATATGGTGTGAATTTGGAGGTGTTTGGAGGTGGTCCGTCGGCGGGCAGCGATTTCCGACGGGCGGCGGTGGGCGGAGCTGGGGCGCGTAGAGAGAGTGAAGAGAGAGAGAAGAGAGAAGAATTATGGGTGAAAATGGGGACAATTTTCAAATTTTTGAGGCTTTAAATACCTAAGCCAAGAGTGAATGAGATCCATTGGATCAAGATAGGATGGATGGGTAAGATTTGATCTTGTTTCACTTAATGAAACGACGTAGTTTTGAGATAAAACTACGTCGTTTTGGACCCTTTCAATGGCAGCCCCTTATCTTGCACTCTTGGCCATTTTATCTTTCAAATGTAGCGCAATTTCTTCCTTATTCAAACTTACTAAACTAAATTTTATACAAACAAATAAAATAATTAAATAACTTATTCAAATGATCAATTAACTAGATTAATTCACCTATTGAACATTTATTTAATTTCTAAAAATGCGCACATGAAGAAAAAAAACTATTTTTGATATTTTTATGATCGAAACTACGCAATTAAACACACAAAATTGGAAAAACTATTAAAAAATAAAAACACTAATAAATTTAGGAGGTGTTAAAATAGTGCAAAAATTAGGTGTTCACAGCATGGACTAGAAAAGCCCTTATCCATCCCTTTTATCATAACAGGGGACCCAAACTAGTTTGGGTTCCTAAATATAACCCATAATTTGCATGTGCAGGGAACAGTGAGATGAAGCGAACTGCATGAACCATGGACAGTGGATGCTCAAAGCAGGGGACTGGAAGCACCATGTATCTCTTCTCACTGAAAGCCCTGCAGGAAGGGAATATATCCCTTGAAAAAAGGAGGGGGTACATTCTCAGTGCTGGAAAAGTTGGAAAATCTCCTTGACACTCAATTGAGAACGTGTACTATGTGGATGGCTTGAAGTACAGTCTCCCGAGTGTCTCTCAAATCTGTGATAAAGGGAACAAAGTAGAGTTCTTATCAAAAGTGTGCACAGTTACCAATATGGTAACTGGGAAAGTGGTCTTAGTGGCCAAAAGAAACAAGAACATCTACGTTGCTGACTTTGAATCTCTACAAGCTGGTGATATGAGATGCTTGAAGTCAGTTGATGATGACGCAGAACTTTGGCATGGAAGATTGGGGCATGCAAGCCTCTCACTTCTGAGTAAATTAATTCAGAAGGATCTGGTTTGTGGTCTGCCAAAATTCAAGATTCACCTGGACACTGGTTCTTAGAACAAAGGATGAAACTTTCGAGGTATCTATGGTCTTTGTCAAGAAAATCCAAGTGAAGATAAAATTGAAGATATTATGCATCAGAGCTGACCACGGGACATAATTTGACAACGCCAAATTTTGATAGGCTTGTAACAAAAATGGAATCTCACACACAACTTCTCAGCACCAAGGACTCCATAGCAAGATGCAAACAACAACAACAACAACATACCCAGTAAAATCCCACTAGTGGGGTCTAGGGAGGGTAGGATAGTACGCAGACCTTACCCCTACCCCGGAAGGGTAGGGAGTCTATTTCTGGGAGACACTCGACTCAATAGAAGAGAAAATAATATCAGAAAAGAAACGCAAGAAGAGATCTGTAATAACAAAAGAAGCAAGAGAAGTAATAATAATATCTTAAAATACACCGAATAAGTGAAAGGGAGTGTAGTAATACAATTCTATGCAAAACAACTAAATAGTGTGAACACAACATAGACCTCTACCAACTATAGGCAAAACTCTATCAGACTACCTGGTACAAAGAGTGAAAAACTATGAACTACCCCCTAGCCTACAACCCTAATACTCGACCTCAACACGTTCCTATCAAGAGCTATGTCCTTGAAAATCTGCAGTCGTGCCATGTCCTGCCTGATCACCTCGTCCCAATTCTTCTTAGGCCGCCCTCCACAGCAAGATGGTGCTGCTGAAAGAAAAAAAAAGAACTCTGGAATACATGGCATGGACAATGCTCATCGACAGTGAAAATTCTGGGCAAAAGCAATAACCTCTGCTTGCCACTTGGTGAACGGGTGTATGATCAGGTCCCTTCTGAACAAAACCCACTATGAGCTGCCAAATGGAAGAAAACCAAAGACAACTTATTTGAGAATATTTTTGAATGAAAATGCCATGTTTTTAACAACGGGAAGGACCAACTTGTGAAGTTTAATGCAAAAGGCGATGAAGGAATCCTTCTGGAATACTCCCCAGAAAGCAAATGCCACAAAGTCTACAACAAAAGAGCACACTGGGTGGAAGGAAGTATTTATGTGATATTCAACGAGACACCTTCTTCTAACAAAGGAGTAAACAGTGATGATCAATATAATGAACCATGTCTGGCACCTGGGAAATATCCGAGGTTTCAAATGGGAAGGCTGATATGATGAGTAAGATGAAGGAGACAGGTGAAAGACAATGCTACATCCGCTTCCACTTCTCATAAGGAACCTGGTACTTCAATTACTACCACAGAAGCTGAAGAAAGAGTGGAGATGCAGTGCAAGGCACTCCACAAGTAACAGAACAAGGACTGAAGGGAAATCAAATTAACCTACCAAGTTCCTCTACCATTCAAATCTCAATCCCAAACTGGAAACACAAAAGCTCCCATATAACTGATAACATAATCACTCCTCTTCATTCCGGTTTCAAATAAGAATAAAAAATTCAAAAAAAAGATTTTTTTTTCTAGTCCCTTCTGTATTTCCATTCCAGAATAGAATTCAAAGTCAAGTCCCAAGAAATCCTACGTGAAGGCTGCCAAAAGAAGTTTGAGATACCTTAAGAGAACTCAGGACCTAGTCCTGTATTACCCCTCAGGTGATAGTTTTAACCTTATTAAGTATGCTGATGTTAACTATGCAGGTTATCTTGTGGACAGGAAAAACACTTCTGGAATGGCTCACTTGCCATGATCATGTCTCATCTCTTGGGGTACAAGGAAGCAAAACTCAATGACTTCGTCAACAACTAAAGCAGAATGTGTAGCGGTAGTATCCTGATGTGCTCAAACCCTATGAATTAAGCAGCAACTGGAAGATTTTGGGGTTTTTTCTAATGGTATACCTTCTCTATCCAGTTCAAAAACAAGAGGACCAAGCACATTGAGGTGAAGCATTATCTTCTGAGGATCAATGCGGAGAAAGGGTTGATTTGTGGAAAGTCCTGTGGCATAGAAGACCAAATTCCAGATATCCTCACCAAAGCCTTGAGGAGGGAACATTTTGGAAGAAACAAGGTGAAGCTGGGGTTATTGAAACCTAATGGAGAACCTGATTCTCCATCAGTTGGCTATGAAAGGCACCTTCAGGTAAAATTAGCTAAAGTGTTTTCTGGCGAAGCCTAACTCACATCGATACCGTTGCAGGTAAACACGTATGACGATCATAGAAGCTAAAGGTACAGTTGTAAACTGTGAAAGAAGAGCTGCTAAAATCTTTTTCTAAAAGTATTCAGGCATCAGGTTCCTGTACCACAGGTTAGTAGTAATGTGCTTGTTCTACATGCCTTCTCAAAAATGTTAACAAAATTAACTAAACTGCCACATCATCCGACTTTTCAAAGTCTGCATGTCATGTCTTGTCTTTCAAATCCCTTCATCCCCTCTGCACGATAACGTTTTCCCACAAACCTACCGCCGTTTTTAGAACCCATTTCTCTCTCTTCTCATCATTAGTCCTTTTTCCAATAAAACCTTCTTTCTCCCTCACAGCAAGTCATGAACCTTCATCTCTTCTGTATATCTGCGATTCTCTCTTCATCTCTCTCTCACTCTACTTTTCTACTAAATACTCCCATAATGGCAATTGAACGATTGCTTCCCTCTCCACCATTAACACTACTCCCACTTCCCTATCATACTTAAAATCATTCCCGGAAATTCACCATTACACTCCTTCCAATACTAATATATCCACACCTGGTTCCTCATATTTTCCTATAGTCTCTCATTTTTTGACAAACCCTGTTTTCCTTCCATGTATTGAAAACCCTATGGGTCATCATTCCTCTGATCTCATCAAAGAAAACTCAGGAGGTTTTACCTCTAATGTGTCAGAGGTGTCTGAGGATGATCCTGATCAGTATCTGAACTCCTCCATTTTGGACTTAGTGACTCTCACAGAGTCACCAGAAAAGGAAGCAGCGCATAAGATCATGGCTATCGCTGCTAAGAGTCTGATGAATGAAGGAGCATATCTCTAGTCTGAGTATCGGGTGGAAGAAACTCCATTCCTTGGCGATGTAAGAACCATAGTACTTCTTGAGTCTTTGGCTCATGAGACGTTCCCAGAAAAACCTACTGAAGAACCTAATTCTCTTCCAGGCAAACCTACTTCTGCAACTCCTGATCATCCTAAGCTCTTAGAATCCCCTCCAAGTCACCCACTATCAGGTCACAACAGAAAGAGGGCTTTGAGTCTACATTGCAGAAAAGTAGGAGGAGTGTGAAGACGAGGAAAAAGAGGTTGATGAATCTAGGGGAATTAGTTACTGACAAGAGCGTTCTAGTAAGTGGGGTTGACAAAAATGCTCCAAAAGAACTTGGTTCCTTAGTGAAACAATCTACAAAAGCTCAAAAGTCTGTGGATAAATTTCGATGAAACTATTGAGAAACAAATTGGTGCATCCATGAAGGGCAACAACAAGTCTAAGAAGAGTCCAGTTGAGCAAGCCATGTCTGAAGATGATACTGTGTGTCACGACCCATTTCCAAAATAGGTCATGATGGCGCCCGACACCATTGTCAGGCAAGCCGACGCGGAAGAACATAATTAAATTCTTACTTTACTTTTATAAGAGAAATAAGTGAAGCAGATTCTCGAATTTAAATTTAAAGTCAGAAGTGATCAATAAAGTATCGAAAACGATTATACAACCCAAAAATAAATATCTACTAATGTGTGTGCCAAGACCTGGTGTCACAAGTAATAGGCATCTAGTAGAATATACAAAAGAGTGTCTCTATCCTACTGTCTGAGATAGAAAAGACATCAAAAATAAGAAAAGACTCCATCCGGCTGCTGAACAGCATAGGAAGGAAGCAGCTCACCGTAGAAGTCCCTGTTTACAACTCAGGGGCGCGCACCAGACTGGTAGCCAGATGTACCTGCCTCAGATACTGTACACTTAAGTACAGATGCGTAGTATGAGTACATAAACAATATGTACCCAGTAAGTATCCCGTCTAATCTCGAAGTAGTAGAGACGAGAGGTCGACTTGATACTTACTAGGGTCAAATAATATATCAAAGTGCTATGCTAAGCATGGGAATCCCCAATAATCAACAGTTTATAACAAGAAGTATAAATCATGTTCTTCATAATATTCCAGCTAACTATTTACATTTCGAAATATTAGCAAAACAATTAAAGTATAAGTTTCCACATAGATATCATGCGCACATTATGCCGAGGCAACGGCCCGATCCAACAGAAATAAACTGTGCACTGCCGAGGGTCGAACGACGTGAACCATAGATGCATTTATTCATACCAAGGCGATCAGCCTGATCCACAAATAACAAGCAATATCAAGAATGCACACGAAGGCACATTAATATTCAATAATGCCATACAAGAGTTCAACAAGTATACATGTTCGCTCTTATTCCTTTCCAAGTCTCTAGCATATCCTAAGTGATCATATTAGCAACATAATATAGAGATATTCACAAGTATAGCATGATGTGGGTCCTAAACTACCCGGACAATTAACATAATAGTAGCTACGCACGGACTATTGTCACCTAGTGCGTACGTAGCCCCCGCATTTAGCAACAATTACTCAATTATTATTCCTATGGGGACAATTCCCTCTTACAAGGTTAGAAAGGAGACTTACCTCGCTCCAAAGTATACTTCAAATGCCAAGAACGAGCCCAAACCCTCAATTCGGATCCGAACGATCCCAAACTAGTTAAATTAAGTAAGAACTAATTAATATAGGCTCACAAGATCAAATTCTAGATATTTAAGCAATTTCCCAACCATTAACTCGAGTTTCCTAAATTCTGACACCAGGCCCACGTGCCCGGATTCCGAGATTGTTCGAAGAAAGTTGTTCTCTACAACCTAAGGATCAATAATATATGATTTCTAGTTCATTTCGTAACAAATTTCGTGGTTAAGTCTATGTTTTATTAAAACCCTAGGTCTTTCTCTAACCCTTTGATTTTACCTAATTTATAGTGTTTAATCTACCTATTATGCAAGTATTTAAACTAAAGATGAGTGGAATAAACTTACCTCACAATGCTAAGTGAAGACCTTCTCTCAAAAGCTCCCAAATCGCCCAAAGAAGGAGTGAATAAATGATAAAAATGGTCTTGAGCTCGAATAAAATGAACCTCATTGCCCAGCGATTTTCGCATCTGCGGTCAGGGGACCGCATCTGCGGTCCCACATCGGCAAGAATGTGACCGCATCTGCCAAAAGGGGAAGGGAAGCTGGGACCGCATCTGCGGTCTCAGGGCTGCATCTGTAGAGTCGCACCTGCGGTCCCGCATCTGCGATGGAAGGACCGCTTCTGCGATGGAAGGGCCGCACCTACGGTCCCGCATCTGCATTCCAAGAACCGCAGATGCGGTTATGACAGAAGTAGCAACCTTCAGCCCTTTATCAAATTTTCCACTTCACTCGATTCTCGTCCGATTGACGTTCCGGGCTCCCGGGCCCCGCCCGAACATACCGACAAGTCTGAAATCACGAGAAGGACCTACCCGAACCATCGGAACACCCGAAACAACGCTAAATCTAGGAATCACCCCCTAAAACCAAATGAATCAAACTTATGAACTTCAAGTTCTTAATTTTCCTCTAGCGGGTCAAAACGCCCTTAAACAACTGGGATTGACACCAAATTTTACTGGCAAGTCTCAAATGATATTTTGGACTTGTACCAGGACTCGGAACTAAAATACGAGCCCGATACCTAGGAAATCAATGATTACTTAGTTTCTTTAATTCCTTAAAACTTCAAATTAACAATTTCTAATAAAAATTCATTACTCGGGCGAGGGTCCTCGGAATTCGATTCCGGACATACGCCCAGGTCCCATATTTTCCCACGAACCCTCCGGGACCGTCAAATTACGAATCCGTTTTCTCAAAATGTTGACCAAAGTCAAACTTGGTGTTTTAAGAGAATCCTAAAGAATCAAATGGGCATATTTCACTCAAAACTCTTCCAATTCCCGAACCAACCGTCCCCCCAAGTCGTAAGTTAGCTAAAGCAAGCACGGGAAGTTTTATTTAGGGGAACGGGATTCTAAAAGGCAAAACGACCGGTCGGGTCGTCACATTCTCCACCTATTAAACAAACGTTCGTCCTCGAACGGACATAGAAAGGTACTTGAACTGCTGAATAAATGGGGATATCTACTCCGCATGTCCTCCTCGGACTACCAGGTCGCCTCCTCAACTGGTTGGCCCCTCCACTGGACTCTCACCGTAGAAATCCAATTGGACCTCAGCTGGCGATCCTATTTGTCAATAATGGCAACTGGCTCCTCCTCATAACCCAAACTCTCATCCAACTAAATAGTACTGAAGTCCAACATATGGGATAGGTCGGCATGATACTTCCGAAGCATCGATACATGAAAAACTGGATGAACTCCCGATAAACTGGGGGGGGGGGCTAAAACAAGCTCATAGGCAACCTCCCCGACTCGCCTCAACACCTCAAAGGGACCAATAAACCTTGGGCTCAACTTGCCGTTCTTCCCGAACCTCATAATGCCCTTCATTGGCGAGACTTTCAAGAGAACCTTCTCGCCAACCATAAATGATACATCACGCGCCTTCTGATCCGCGTAAATCTTCTGTCTGGACCGAGCTGTTCGAAGCCTTTCCTGAATCAACTTTACCTTTTCCAAGGCATTCTTTACCAAATCCGTGCCGTATAACTTAGCCTCACCGGGCTTAAACCACCCGATAGGAGAACGACAACGTCGACCATATAAAGCCTCGAATGGAGCCATCTCAATGTTGGAATGATAGCTGTTGTTGTATGCAAACTCCGCTAAAGGCAAGAACTGATCCCATTGCCCTCCAAAGTCAATCACACATGCTCTAAGCATATCCTCTAAAATCTGAACTGTCCGCTCCGACTGCCCGTCGGTCTGAGGATGGAATGCTGTGCTGAGCTCTAAACGGGTCCCCAACTCACTCTGAACAGATCTCCAGAAATGGGAAGTGAACTGAGGGCCTCTGTCTGATATGATGGAAACAGGCACACCGTGCAACCGGACTATCTCCCGTATGTAGATCTGAGCATACCTCTCCGCTGTATAAGTAGTCGCTACTGGAATGAAGTGAGCAGACTTGGTCAACCTATCCACAATGACCGATACTGAATCAAACTTCCGCAAAGTCTGCGGCAACCCAACTACGAAATCCATGGTGATGCGCTCCCACTTCCACTCCGGAATACGCATCTGCTGAAGTAGGCCACCCGGCCTCTGGTGTTCATACTTGACCTGCTGGCAATTCAAACATCTAGCCATATGCTCCACTATGTCCTTATTCATTCTCCGCCACCAATTATGCTGCCTCAAGTCACGATAAATCTCCGTGGCACCCGGATGAATGGAATACCGCGAACTGTGGGCCTCCTCTAGAATCCTCTCCCTCAGACCATCAATATTAGGAACACATAGACGGCCCTAAAGCCGCAAAGGACCATCATCGCCAATAGAAACCTCCTTGGCACCTCCCTGAAGTACCGTCTCTTTGAGGACTGTCAAATGTGGATCATCGAACTGCCGGGCCTTGATCTGCCCCAATAAAGAAGACTGAGAAATCACACACGCAAGAACTAGGCTGGGCTCTGAAATGTCCAACCTCATAAGTCTGTTAGCCAAGGACTGAATGTCCAAAGCTAGTGGCCTCTCCTCTGCTGGATTGAATGCCAAACTACCCATACTCTCCGCCTTTCTGCTTAAGGCATCCGCGACCACATTTGCCTTGCCTAGATGATAAAGAATGGTGATGTCGTAATCCTTCAGCAACTCAAGCCATCTGTGCTGCCTCAAATTAAGATCCCTCTGCTTGAACAAATGCTGCAAGCTGCGATGATGGTATAAACCTCACATGACACCCCATACAGATAATGCCTTCATATCTTAAGAGCATGAACAATCACGGCCAACTCTAGATCGTGCACAAGATAATTCTTCTTATGAAACTTCAGCCGACGTGAAGCATATGCAATAACTCGCCCCTCCTGTATCAATACACATCCCAAGCCAACGCGTGAAGCGTCGCAATATATGATATACATCCCCGAGCTGGAAGGCAATATAAAAACTGGTGTTGTAGTCAAAGTTGTCTTGAGCTTCTGGAAGCTCTCCTCACAATCATCGGACCAACGGAAGGGAGAACCCTTCTGGGTCAATTTAGTCAAAGGTTATGCAATAGATGAAAAGCCCTGCACGAATCACCGGTAATAACTTGCTAACCCCAAGAAACTCCTGATCTCGGTCATTGAAGTATGACGTGGCCAACTCTGAACTACCTCAATCTTCTTGGGATCCACCTTAATACCCCCTCCTGACACCACATGCCCCGAGAATGCCACTGACTCTAGCCAAAACTCATACTTGTAGAACTTAACATATAGCTTCTACTCTCGTAAGGTCTGAAGCACTACTCTCAAATGTTGCTCGTGCTCCCCCAGGCTACGTGAGTATATCAAGATGTCGTCAATGAAGACGATGACAAACGAATCAATACAAGGACTGAATACCTTGTTCATCAAATCCATAAATGTCGCTGGGGCATTAGTCAACCCAAAGGACATCACCAAAAACTCGTAATGGCCATATCTAGTCCGAAATGCAGTCTTCGGAACATCCGAGTCCCGAATCTTCAGCTGATGATACCCTAACCTCAGGTCTATCTTAGAGAACACCCTAGCTCCCTACAACTGGTCGAACAAATCATCAATACGAGGCAACAGATACTTGTTCTTGATGGTGACTTTGTTCAACTAGCGGTAATCAATGCACATCCGCATAGTCCCATCCTTCTTCTTCACAAATAACATTGGTGCACCCCAAGGCGATACACTAGGCCTAACAAACCCCTTCGCCAACAACTCCTCAAGCTGCTCCTTCAACTTCTTCAACTCCTTAGGAGCCATACGGTACGGTGGAATAGAAATAGGCTGAGTGCCTAGAGCCAAATCAATATCACGATCCGGAGGCATGCCAAGAAGATCAAAAGGGAAAACATCGGCAAACTCTCGGACTACTGGTACTGAATCAATCGTCGGAGACTCTGCGGTGATGTATCGAACATAAGCTAGATAAGCCAGACACCCCTTCTCGACCATATGTCGAGCCTTCAGGAAAGAAATGACCCGACTAGGTGTATCATCTGTGGAACCCTTCCACTCTAACCTCGGCAACCCTGGCATCACTAGTGAAACAGTCTTGGCATGGCAATCTAGGATGGCGCGATATGGAGACAACCATTCCATGTCCAGGATGATCTCAAAATCGATCATACCAAGCAATATGAGATCTTCTCTAGTCTCGAAACCACAGAATGTGACCACACAGGATTGGTAGATCCGATCCACAACCACAGAATTACCCACAGGCGTAGACACATGAACAGGAGTGCCCAAGGGCTCAGGAGAAATAACCAGGAAACGAGCAAACAGAGATGATACATATGAATAAGTAGACCTTGGATCAAACAATACCGAAGCATCCCTACCACCGAGGGAAATAATACCTGTGATGACGGCATCTAAGGCCAATGCATCTAGCCTGGGCCAGAAGAGCATAAAATCTGGCTGGAGCACCGGGTGGTTGTCCTCCACCTAACTGAACAATAGTTGGCTGACCTCTCCCTACCTTGCCCTCCACCTCTAGGTGGCTGGGCAGGTGGTGCTGAAATCATGGGCTGCTGACCCTGCTGCACTGCCTTGCCCCGAAGTCTGGGGCAGTATCTCCTCGTGTGACCAGGATCACCACACCCAAAATAGCTACGCAGTGCGGCGACCTGCTTCCCTGATGGCTGACTCTGATAACCCATAGATCCACTGGATGCCGGTGGACGATATGAACTCTCCGGCATAGCACTGAGATAGGAACCAGAAGAACCTTGGGAACCTGAATACCCACTGTTGGAACCCTGAATAGCTGGCGGACGATAAGAACCCTTTGGCATGGCGCTGAAATAGGGGCGCGCTGGAGCACCCCGGGCAGGTGGTGGTGCTGAAAATAGGGGCCTGCTGGGCTGACCCCTCCCAAACTGACCTCTGCCCCTAGCCGGGGCACCTCTGAACTCTTCGGAGAACCTAGCTCTCTTATCCTGATGCATCTACTCTCTACCCCTCTGGTGATATCCCTCAATTCGGCAAGCAATCTTGACCACTAGCTGATACTCTGCCATCTCTATCTCTCGGGCCATACCAGATCGAATACCGGGGTGCAATCCAGCAACAAACCTCCACACTCTCTCTGCATCTGTGGGAAGTATCATAAGTGCATGGCGGGACAACTCAGAAAACCTCGCCTCATAGTCGGTCACAGACATCTGACCCTGCTCAAGATGCTCAAACTGATACCGCAGCTCATCCCTCTCAAAGGGCGGAATATACCTATCCAAGAATAACTGTGCGAGCTGACTCCAAGCGATGGGAGGAGAACCTGCTGGCCTGCCAAGAACATAGGACTGCAACCATCTACGGGCCCTACCCTCAAGCTGAAAAGTAGTGAAGTCAACTCCATGCGACTCCAATATCCTCATGTTGTGTAGTCTGTCCCTGCATCTGTCTACGAAGTCCTGAGCATCCTCATGACGCTCACCCCGAAGACTGGAGGGTGATGCCTAGTCCATCTGTCCAATAGCTTCTACGGGTCACCATCCGCAACTGGTCTGGGCTGGGGCGCCACTGCGGCAACTGGCTGGGCCCCCTCTGCGGGTAGTGCGCCCGGAGTCTGATACACTGCAGCTGCATGACCAGGAGCCTGGGCAGTAGGGGTCTGTGCTCCCCCTCCCGCCTGTGAAGTAGCTGGGTCTGCTGGAAATAAACCAGCTCGAGTCATAGTATCCATGAACCGCAGCATACAGCCCATGACCTCTTGAAATCCTGGTGCTGTCATAAAGTATGCCGGGGTAGGCTTAGCTGTGGGCACCTCGCCATGTTTCTCTATAATAGGATCTCCCACGGGATCTATTGGTGGTGCCACTGTAATAGCTCTGGGACGCCCTCGTCCCCTACCACGAGCCGGTGCCCTCCCCCGGCCTCTACCTCGGCCTCTAGCAACGGGGGGAGCAGCTCCGCCCGGGTCAGGAACATCAGCCGTGCATGTCCTCACCATGTGTGAGAGAATAGAAGAGGGAATTTTAGTACAACAACTACTGCACGATAGGAAATGAATAAAGAGTAGTTTTTCCTAATACCCTATAGCCTCTCGAAGATAAATACAGACGTCTCTGTACCGATCTACAAGACTCTATTAGGTTTGCCCATGACTTGTGAGACCTACGTGAACCTAGTGCTCTGATACCATGTTGTCACGACCCATTTCCAAAATAGGTCATGATGGCGCCCGACACCATTGTCAGGCAACACGACGCGGAATAACATAATTAAATTCTTACTTTACTTTTATAAGAGAAATAAGTGAAGCAGATTCTCAAATTTAAATTTAAAGTCAGAGTGATCAATGAAGTATCGAAAACGATTATATAACCCAAATATAAATATCTACTAATGTGTATGCCAAGACCTGGTGTCACAAGTAATAGGCATCTAGTAGAATATACAAAAGAGTGTCTCTATCCTAGTGTCTGAGATAGAAAAGACAGCATAAATAAGAAAAGACTCCATCCGGCTGCTGAACGGCATAGGAAGGAAGCAACTCACCGTGGAAGTCTCGGTCTACAACTCAGGGGCGCGCACCAGACTGGTAGCCAGATGTACCTACCTCATATACTGTACAATTAAGTACAATACCGTAGTATGAGTACATAAACAATACGTACCCAGTAAGTATCCCGTCTAATCTCGAAGGAGTAAAGACGAGAGGTAGACTTGATACTTACTAGGGTCAAATAATATATCAAAGTGCTATGCTAAGCATGGGAATTCCCAATAATCAACAGTTTATAACAATAAGTATAAATCATGTTCTTCACAATATTCCAGTTAACTATTTACATTTCGAAATATTAGCAAAAAAATTCAAGTATAAGTTTCCACATAGATATCATGTGCACATTAAGCCGAGGCGACGGCCCGATCCAACAGAAATAAGCTGTGCACTGCCGAGGGTCGAACGGCGCGAACCATAGATGCATCTTTTCATACCGAGGCGATCGGCCCGATCCACAAATAACAAGCAATATCAAGAATACACACGAAGGCACATTAATATTCAATAATGTCATACAAGAGTTCAACAAGTATACATGTTCGCTCTTATTCCTTTCCAAGTCTCTAGCATATCCTAAGTGATCATATTAGCAAGATAATATAGAGATATTCACAAGTATAGCATGATGTGGGTCCTAAACTACCCGGACAATTAATATAATAGTAGCTACGCACGGACTCTCGTCACCTAGTGCGTACGTAGCCCCCGCATTTAGCAACAATTACTCAATTATTATTCATATGGGGACAATTCCCTCTTACAAGGTTAGAAAGGAGACTTACCTCGCTCCAAAGTATACTTCAAATGCCAAGAACGAGCTCAAACCCTCAATTCGGAGCCGAACGATCCCAAACTAGTTAAATGAAGTAAGAACTAATTAATATAGGCTCACAAGATCGAATTCTAGCTATTTAAGCAATTTCCCAACCATTAACTCGAATTTCCTAAATTTCGACCCCGGGCCCACTTGCCCGGATTTCGAGATTTTTCGAATAAAGTTGTTCTCTACAATCTAACGATCAATAATATATGATTTCTAGTTCATTTCATATCAAATTTCGTGGTTAAATCTGAGTTTTATCTACCTATTATGCAAGTATTTAAACTAAAGATGAGTGGAATAAACTTACCTCACAATGCTAAGTGAAGACCTTCTCTAAAAAGCTCCCAAATTGTCCAAATAAGGAGTGAATAAATGATAAAAATGGTCTTGAGCTCGAATTAAATGAAACTCACTACCTAACAATTTTCGCATCTGCGGTCCCGCATCTGCGAGAATGTGACTGCATCTGCGAAAAGGGGAAGGGAAGTTGGGACCGCATCTGCGGTCTCAGGGCCGCATCTGCGGAGCCGCATCTGCTGTTTCCTGGCCTGGGCACCTGGGCCGCTTCTCCGATGGAAGGGTCGCACCTGCAGTCCAAGAACCGAAGATGCGGTTATGACAGAAACAGCAACCTTCAGCCCTTTATCAAATTTTCCACTTCACTCGAGCCTCGTCTGATTGACGTTCGGGGCTCCCGGGCCTGCCCGAACATACCGACAAGTCTGAAATTACGAGACGGACCTACACAAACCCTCAGAACACCCGAAACAACGCTAAATCTAGGAATCACCCCCTAAAACCAAATGAATCAAACTTATGAACTTCAAGTTCTTAATTTTCCTCTAACGGGTCAAAACACCCTTAAACTACTCGGATTGAAACCAAATTTTTTACCGGCATGTCTGAAATGATATTTCGGACCTGTACCAAGCTTCAGAACCAAAATACGAGCCCGATACCTAGGAAATCAATGATTACTTAGTTTCTTTAATTCCTTAAAACTTCAAATTAACAATTTCTAATAAAAACTCATTACTCGGGCTAGGGACCTCGGAATTCGATTCCGGACATACGCCCAGGTCCCATATTTTCCACGGACCCTCCAGGACCGTCAAATCATGAATCCAGGTCCGTTTTCTCAAAATGTTGACCAAAGTCAAACTTGGTCTTTTAAGAGAATCCTAAAGAATCAAATGGGCATATTTTACTCAAAACTCTTCCAATTCCCGAACCAACCGTCCCCACAAGTTGTAAGTTAGCTAAAGAAAGCAGAAGAAGTTTTATTTAGGGGAACGGGGTTCTAAAAGGCAAAACGACCGGTCGGGTCATTACACTGTGGGGCTAGTAAGTTGGAATGGAAAGTCTTTTGAAGGATCTAGCAAACGAAAACAGGAAATTGTAAGGGAACCTAGTCATATGAGGACCATGCCCAGTGATAGTGGTCTTTGGCAGGAGAAATTAAGAACTCAGAAAGTCTTTTGGGGTCGTACATTTGACTCAACATATTCAGAGATGGTCGGTATGAGAAAAATTCTAGAGATAGTGGAATTTCAGCAATGGGAACACTTGTTTCAGGGGGGCATGCCTCTGGTGTACGAAGATGCGGTACAAAATTTCTACGCATCTCTCTTCACGGTTGAGGGGGATTATATTTGTGCGCTAGTAAATGGAGTGGACATTGTACTCGACACTTCAGCACTGGGAAAGGTTCTCAAAATTGCATGTGAAGGAATGTCCTCAGTCAAAAGTGTCCGTGGTGTTAACTTTAGGAGAGCTAATGAAAGATCAACCTATTCAGCAGGGAGGAATAGGTGCATAAGAAGGTATTACTTCCTGAGTATCAGCTTCTTTTTGAACTGGTCAATAAGGTACTCTTACCTCGTTCTAAGAGACGGTCCATTCCTACAAAATCGGATATGGTCTTAATGGAGGCGCTTGATGAGTTTGTCCCAATCAATCTGCTAGCAACCATGATCGATCATATGCAAAAGGTGGCAAACTTTAAAGGTGGGAATCATGGGCTACCATATGATTTTCTCCTCACTCAAGTGTTCAGATTTTATAAGGTCCCCTTGGGAAATCCCAGAGTGGGCAAACGCAAGCAAACCTTCTCTAAAACCACTCTGGAAGAATGTGAGTGCATAAAAAGAGTTGGTGGAAGCATCTCGACCATTTCTCAGCTAATCAATGCTCAAAATGCAGCTTCTGAAGAGATCAGAAGGTTGGGGGCTCAAAATGCCATACTGAAAACTCAGCTCAGTCAAGCAGTTAAAGGACACGATTCCATTAGTGAAGAAGTTGCCCGTTTGACAAAGGAAAATGATAAGCTTCGTGCAAAATTACTTGAAGAACAACTGTCTGCAAATGCCCGACTGGACCTGGTTCTCAAAACCATTGCTGCCTCCTCTTCCAAGCCTTCATCTTCTAGTGCCCCCTAGGATCCTCTCAGTGGCCAGCTATCTTTTGCTCTAATGTTTCGTGGCTGTTGTTTTCCTTTTGTTTGTCTTTTTGTGATAGGCATGCTGGATTTCATCACTACTGCTCCTGTTTTGCTCAGTCCATTGTTAATATTAATGAAATAGCTCCTCTTTTTGCATGTACAATGTTGTTTTCCTCTGGCTTCTTTTTTCTGTCATGCTGTGTGCACATATGCGGCATGAGTTGGCTGTGTTAGACTTCTTTATGCTGATTGCCTGCTTGTGTATCTTTTTAATGATGCCAAAAGGGGGGAAATGTGTCAGGGAGTCAGGGGGAACTTGTGTAGAAAGGGTCAGGGAACTTGTGTAGAAACTTGCTGAAAATATAGGGGATCTGATTAAGGGGGAATCAAAAGCAAAAGGTCAGGGGAAACTTGTGTAGCTTCTGGTACCTTATCTGGTTATTTCTGCCCTAAACAAATACTGTACCTGCCTAAGTTTGTCATCATCAAAAAGGGGGAAATTGATGGGTTTTCAATGTCTTTGCCTTATGCTTCTTATGTTTTGATGATCTAACAAACTTATTCTCAAGAACCAGATAAATAACCTGACCCACTTGGTGTACATTTCAAATGAACAATGTTCAGTCTGATCTCCAGAAAGTGAGTGAACAACCAAAAGGAAGAACACAACAGAGACTTGGTCCTTGTGAGTTCTCCGACAGAAGTACAAGTCAACTGTACAGCTGGAACGTAACAAGAGAAAGTGACTATCCGCAACTGTTACAAAGAGGAACACAACAGGGACCTGGTCCCTTAGGGTTCTCTGACAGAAGTACAAGTCAACTATACAGCTGGAACGCAACTGCAGAAAGTGATTGTCCGCAATTGTACACGCAATAGTGCAGCAGACAGTGCATCAGTCACTTCTCATTGGGAAGAAGCGTGTACCAAGATTTGACATCACCATTGTGATGTCTTTTGTAGTATAACAACCTGGTGCAAGGCACAACATATTTACTGTGCATTTAGTGATATTCTCTAAAGCATCAAAGTGTTCATCCGACATTGAAGTCACTGGTGTGTCAAGAACAAGAAGACAACTCCACTAAAGGATCAGTTTCATAATGAGTCTATGTGTATCCGTAGTTGAGTTGTAATCTTGTTATTTGTTCTTCATTGTAATTCCTATCTTGATTTCTTAGAAGCTACGTTTTAGGAAACCCAAAATCCATAAACTTTCTGAGTTTATATCGTGACTAGGATTAGTCATAAGTTTAAAGTCTTTGTAACTAGAGAGTCACAAAGTGGCTTGTGGTGAGAGTACCACAAGTTAGTTGAGTTGAATCCTTTGTAATAGAGTTATTACTAAGTGGCTTGTAATAGTGAGATTACAAGTTAGTAAAGTTGAAAGCCTACAAGTATAGATCGTGGTTTTTGTCCCCTTGTGTGGGATCTTTCCACGTAAAAATCTCTTGTATCTTTTACTTACTGCTTCATCAGTATTCTCTGTAGAAACTCATAAAGGATCAGGTTCTCTACAGTTTGGTGGACTCGTATAAGTTAACAGGAGTAATCAGTAGACCCCTGAAAAACCTACTAAAAAGAATGTGTTTCAATGGAATGAGGAAGCAGAATTGGCTTTTCAACAGCTGAAATAAGCTATGGCAACAGTTCCAGTTTTGGCTCTAGCTGATTTCACTAAGGCTTTTGTAGTGGAGATTGATGCATGCTCCACTAGGATAGGGGCTATATTAATGCAACCTGGCAGACCTATAACTTAATTTAGTAAGGCTCTTGCTCTTAAACATAAAGGGATTTCTACTTATGATAAAGAATATATGGTTGTGCTATCAGCCATAGACAAGTGGAGACACTATCTGCAGGGGGCATTTCATCGTTAAGACAGACCACGAGAGTTTAAAGTACTTATTAGAGCATAAGGTAACTACAACATTACAACAAAAGGGCCTAACAAAGCTTCTGGGACTGGATTATGAGGTGCAATATAAAAAAAGGGTAGAAAAAAAGGTGGCGGATGCCTTGTCCAGGAGACATGAAGAGGACTCTACCCTATTAGCCCTTTCCAAAAAAGTCTGTGATAGCTATGAATCTGATCCCTTAGCCCTATAACTACTTAGTGAACTATGAATTTCTCCTTCCAGCTATCCAGACTATTCATTGTAGCAAGGAGTTATAAGGTATAAACACAAGATATACATTGGAAGAAGTACTACATTGAAAACCAAGATTTTAAAGGCCTTGCATCAATCACCTATTGGAGGGCACTCAGATCAACAGGGAATCTACAGGAGGATACAATATGTATTCTATTGGCCAAATATGAAGACAGAGATTTGCAAATGGGTAAGTGAGTGTGATGTGTGTCAAAGAGTTAAATCAGACACATTCACCCACCTGGGCTTCTACAACCCCTCTATATACCTACATAGGCTTGGCAGGACATATCATTAGATTTTGTAGAAGGTTTATCCATTTCTGGGCACAAAAATGTAGTCTTGGTGGTAGTGGATAGATTTATCAAGTATGGTCACTTCTTACCATTCAAACACCCATGTACAACTCAAGATGTATGTTGCTCCCAAACGCACACGCAAGTATACGTGGTCGACAAGTAATATAGGATTGTAAGTCCGGATATCGTACCCACAGGGACTTGTGATTAACTATCAACTAAATTAAACCAAACAATTAATCTATTCAAGCGAATCCTAACGTATGAATATTTAGCTAAACCTAATCTAAAGTAACAAACTAAGAGATTAAAGAAAATAAGTTCGCGAATTATAGAGACGAATTCAATATGAGTGAATATTCTAGAGCTATGGGTTAGCTAACAATCCCGTTGAGTTTTCCACTTAAATTGTCTAATTAATTTATCTAGTTTATTGATTGACGGGTTTAATATTGCTCGTAGCCTTCTCCCGAAGTACAACTCGCCTATTCAAGCTAACCTAACGCCTATATTCATATGGAATTAGAATTAACAAGAACGCATTTATAATTCCCGTATAATAACCAAGCAAGGCAATTAGGTATATTCCTATCCTAACCGCAAATCCGCTCCCCCTAAGAGTTAAGATCTTGCTCTACTCAATCTTATATGCAATCTAGAATTCCCTCTCCCGAGTTCAATCCTAGATTCGTAGATAGTATTCAATTGGTGATCAAGCAATCAAATAATCAAGCGCAAGATTGAATAAATAAACCAATATGATAAAATAATAAGAACAATTCAAGCTTCAAACTACAACGTTCATGTAGCACCCAACAACTCTAGAACAAATAAACTATGAAACTAAAAGAAGAGAAGAGAAGAAAAACTAGTTGAAAGCCTCCTCCAAGCGTGGTGTGTGTTCCTCCACGTGAATTCTCCTCCAAAGTATGTTAGATCTCACCAAAGTGGCGTCCTCCCCTTCAAAAATAGGTTTAGCCTTGCTTTTATACGTGTTGGGTAGGTCTAGGACCGAAATAACCTTGTCCCGGGCGAATAGGACACATTTCACGTCACCGGCGCCCAGCCCGGCGCTAGGCGCCCTCCATAGAGCCCAAATATTTGTGCATACTGTCTTTGGCGCCACAGGTGGCGCCAGGCACTGCCTGTGGCGCCTAACTGGCCCTTTTTCCCGATTTTGTTCGTTTTGGCTCAAATCTTGCGTGTTTCGCCCCGTTCCGTTTGGAATTTGGAAAAACGTAAAACATGAAAGTTGTATCCCTTTGAGTTAGCTTTCCAACCATATATTGTGGAGACCAAATGGTGTTCTGAACAAAAAGTTATATCTATTTTACTAGACAGTGCACAATATGCCTACTCGATTCTTCGTTCGCTCAACTATCATCCGTTGACCCCCAAACACGATTCCGGCTTAATTCCTTGAGCTTTTACTCAGACTTCAAAGCTCCAAATCACTTGAATTCATTCCATAACATCTATATAGCTCGGAATCACTCCTACAAGGCATAAAACACATTGTTAGTGCAAAACACTAGCGATTAAAGCGCAAACTCAACTAAGGTGCAGTAAATTAGAGTGTAATAATCGACTAAAATACGTAATTATAGCCTATCATCAATGTACCAAAATTGTTTCTAAGAGAAATCTACAGATTAAATGGACTACCAAGGACTATTGTCTCTGATAGAGATGCCATTTTCACCAGTTATTTCTGGCAACATCTCTTTAAATCCTTGGGCACTAAGCTCAACATGAGCACTGCTTACCACCCTCAATCCGATGGATAGACAGAGAGACTCAGTAGGTGTATGGGAACCTATTTGAGAGCTGTGGTCTTCAACAATCCTAAACATTAGGGAAAATAGTTACACTTAGCGGAATGGTGGTACAACATCAACTATCACAACTCCCTCAAGACTACACATTTTCAGGTACTCTATGGTTATGCTCCTCCACAACTTCCATTGGGGTCTTTACCATAGACTGGTCAATATTCAGCAAGAGAGTGCCTAGTTCAGAGACAAAAGATGATGCAGTCTCGAAAAGACAACTTGACACAGGCTCAATCGAGAATGAAGTTCTATGGTGACAAGTTAAGATCTGAACGAGAACTGATGGTTGGGATCTAGTCTACCTTAAGATACAGCCATATCGACAATCTTCCATCGATGTCAGAAGAAATATGGACCTTACAAGGCCATACAAACAACCGGAACAGTGGCTTACCGGCTAGAGCTTCCTGAAGGGTCTCAACTGCACCCTGTTTTTCACATCTCCTAGCTGAAGAAACGCGATGGTCCATCCAATACTCCACAACTGCAACCACCAATTTGTGACGGCGAAGGGCGGATCTTGATTCAATCTGTAGTGATCCTACAACGACACATGGTGAAGATAGATAATGGTATGGGGTTGAAGGTTCTGGTTCAATGGGCAAATTTAGGGGAGGAGGATGCTACCTGGGAGGACTGGAGTTATATCAAAAGCAGATTTCCTAATTTTGTTGCTCAGCAAAGACCTTGAGGACAAGGTTGTTCTTGGAGAGGTATGGATTGTAATGTCTGAAGTTGAATGAATTAGGAAAGTAGGAGAAATATTTCTATATTTGGGGGGGGGGGGTGTCTTATGTCAGACACGTGGATGGTGAGGACAATTGTACATAACATGCATGCTTAATTCACTCGGTTCAATTGGGTTTTAGTATTAGTGCTATTGGGCCAGCAGAGGCAGATTGGAGTAGGCCCAACTACAATTCAGTCCACAAGCAGCTTAGTGAACAGCTTATTAATACGCAAAAGTTAGAGTGAAGCGGAAGGCAATTTCTGGTAAATTCGGTTACAACTTCTCAACTGATTTTTCTCTCTTGCTAACTCTCTTTCTCACCTCTAACCTCCTTCTCTTCTTCTTCTTATTTCAGGTTACTCATGGAGTAATGTAGCTTTCATCGTAGAAGTAACATTGTTGTAATCCCAATTCTATTACAATCAATAAACAAATCCCGTTTTTTCTCATTATCTTCTTCTTAATCTCGATTACAAATTCTAGTATATTACATTCACTATGTGAATGTGCATGCATGGACTGGTTAATTAAGTGGAATTCCCACCCTATCTTTGTATAAAGGGAATCAATCGTGGATTGTTGTGTATTCTGTTTCCTATTTTCTGGGGATATATAGGTCATTCATTATTTGTGGGAACTCACTTCCATATCAACAGAATTTCCTGAATTAGTAGAACTTAATTCAAGAAATTCTGTTGATACCATAAAAGTTGAACAAAATCCTCCCCTGCGAAGAATCTTAAGAATCTGAAACGCTATATGTAAATAACGAATTACAGGGGTCATTTTACTTTCACCCTACCCGCGAATATTGTGCTGATTTTATTCGACTGATCGAATAAGGTATTTGGGGAAGAATAGCGTGTATAGGTTAGGGTTTTTACTACTTGCCTCCAATGCGTAAATTTTTTAGTTAAGATAAAATACATGGAAAGTGTAGATAATGATATATAATCTCTGTTTTAAAAGGCAGAATTGGGACTCGCCCCAGGGCGGAACACTCGTAAAATGCCCCTGGGCTTATGTGTGGTGCTTAGTTTCGTGAGATTTATGCCTCGGCCATCGGTGCTTACGCCCCAAACGCGCCCAACGGCCAGCTTACTGGGCTCGCCTAGTAGAACTTTATGCAATTGTATGTAACTAACCTTATAAATCCTCAAATTTTCTTAATAAATCATAGATAATCAAAATTACTTTTTTCTTAATCATAAATTATTAAGTTGAGAGTATTTGTGCCATAATTAAAATAAAAACTATTGCACGTTATCCACTAAGACTGCTATGATTGTTAATTTTAAATAAATCTTTCATTTAAAAAGTATTTATTTATTAACTTTTGTTATGTCTTTACTATATAATAGTCCATAATTTTTTTATATTCATTTTTCTAAATATTATTTTTTTCACGTTTACGAGATACAATACTTATTAATTTAATAGCTCAGTGTTAGCTAGTAACTATTTACAAATAATTAGTTATCATGGTATTGTATGGTGAATTATGTGTCACCTTATTAAATTGTTGAAACTTAAAAATAAATGATGCTAGAGAATCATATTGAAATTGTGAATTATGTTTGTATATAAATTCTCTTTCAAATAGAAAGCATATTAAATAAAAGGAGTATTTTAAGAAAACCGAATTATAATATCGAAATTCTTTCAAGATTCATTACTACTTAAGAGATACATATAAGATTTCGTATCGAATACATTACTTTTAATGTTTTAGTTGTAACGACGTTGAAGCTAATTTGCATATTATGATATATGTCATACTTTTTGTATTAGTCATAGTTGAATTATAATTTATAAATATTTTAAATAGATTATTTGTTTTAATTTTGTGATGTTAATGTAATTTTTATAATTATTTTTTATTTTATAATTTATACTATCTTAAAATTCTTAATATTAGTAAAATTTAAAGATCCGTGGGACGTCCCGTGTCTCGGGGCTTACGCCTCGCCTCGTTAGAGGTAAAACACCTCGTTTCGCCTCACACCCCGCCTTTTAAAACATGGTATATAATGGTAATTATTCGCATGAAGCAACTATTTTTGGGAAAAATAATGCGGCAGGGATAAGGTATAAATATTTTAAATTTAATATCCAACTCCGAGTATGAGCAGGTTAATGATATGTTTCAATAATTAAAGGGGCAGAATTTGGATAGAACACGAACGTCTTTAATCCTTATAACGATAAAATAGAACACAAAAAAGGTCATGATACAATCCCAAATAGAGTTTTAAAAGGAAACAAACTCTTTATATGAGGGGGAGAAGGTTATCACGCTCTTGACACTTTCAACAGTCCCCAGTCTCTACGTATACATTACAATCCTTGAATCTAGGCTTTGTTCGCTACTACGTATTTATATATTTTAGCTATATAAATAGCTCATTCTCCCATTGTTCATAATGTACTTGTAAGCTACACACAAAGAGTTATCTCTTCATTAACCAAGAAGAGTGAGGAAATTTTTTTATTGTGTTCAGAAGAGACGATTCAGTTGGCTTTTACATTTGGCCTCCTAGGTATAAAAAAAATACAATATATTTGTTGGTTTATTTTCCCTTTATTCTTTTCTCTTTTTATTAATGGTTACCACCCTCTTTCTATATATGTACGAAGCCATCTACAAAGCTTGAAACCCTACAAATTAAGCATTTTTTAAGGGGAAAGTAGACACTGAGAATCGAACTCACACATATTGTGGGTCCAACAATTATGGATTTTATTTTTTCTCTAACTCTTTTTGTGTTATCGCCCATATTCACTAGTCTCTTTAACAGAAATCATCCCCGCTTCATTATTTTCAGCTTAGAAACATTTGTATCGAAACACATTTCATTGTTTTAGACATTTATTCTTAATACCTCACTAAGTTTGAATTTCCTTTTTTTGATTTATTTTAGGCAACATTGTCTCCTTCATGGTCTACCTTGCACCAGTGTAAGTAATTTTCCTAAAGCCATGCAATGGTTTTTCTTTTTCTTTTTTTTTCCTTCAGAGAGGGAAAAAAATTATGAAGTGGGTTGTTGAAGTAATGCTGTATGGTGGTCCGGGCCCGGGCCTAAATGGGCTAAACGGGCCGGGCTAAACGGACATGGGCTTAACGGTCCTGGGCTCTGGCGGTTCCGGGCTTCACGGTCCCGGGTTTCGTGGGCTGGTCCCAGCCCGGCCCACCATTGAGCATTATGTTGAAATGATAAAATTTGGTTGCAGGCCAACGTTTTACAAAATTTACAAGAAGAAATCAACGGAAGGGTTCCAATCAGTTCCTTACGTGGTTGGCTTATTCAGTGCCATGCTTTGGACTTACTATGCATTTCTTAAACCTGATACCACTCTTCTCATTACCATTAACTCTGTTGGCTGTTGCATTCAATTTTTCTACATCTGCTTCTTCCTTTTTTACGCCACAAAGAAAGCCAAGGTATTGCATGCGACAAATTTCTAATTCATTTCGTTGACTTGTTTCCTATATTGAATATTCAAATATTATTTCAATACTAATTATTGAACATTTTTCTTTTTTTGGTGNTGACTGCAGCGACAAGTTATAAAGACCAAAAGTGTGGAGTACATGCCATTTCTCCTATCATTTTTCTTGACATTAAGTGCCGTTATGTGGTTTTTCTATGGTCTACTACGCAAAGATTACAATATTGCTGTAAGTTTATAAATCAAAAAAAAAAATCATTTCGTTCCTTTTTTAATAAATGTCCTAATGACTTCTCTTTAATTTCCAAAATAGATTCCAAACGTGCTGGGATTCACCCTTGGAGTGCTCCAAATGGTGCTTTACGTGATTTACAAGAACGCGAAGAAGGTCACAAAAGAAGTAAAAATAGCAGAAAAAGAAAATACAGTAACAATTGTGGAAGAGCATAAGATTTCTGAGGACAAATTAAAAGAGCAGATTATTGATGTTGTGAAGTTGAGTGCAATGGTGTGTTCAGAAATAATTCCAATAGTTCCTGAGCTGAACGAAATTAATATGCCTCAACTCAGTGGGATTATTAATGGAGAGAAGATAAAGCCAAAGGAAACCATAGAGGCCTCTGTTGAAGTCTGAACCTGCAGCTAATTAATATGATAATGGCTTGGTTAATTAAGTGATATTATTATCTAACTAATGTTATTGATCATGTTATGTATTCCAGATATTATTTCATAGCTAGGTCCTCACTAAGTGTAATTTAGGCAGGGCAAAAGCTCTGATTGTGTGTGCCTAAGTTAATTAATTATGTCTTTTATCTTTTGATTCTATTCGATTTGTAGCTAAAATATTATCTATTAATGAATCTTTCAGTTCCAACACAGTCTCCTACCTTTTTTTCTCAATCTCTAATTGCTAAATTCTTTGTTTTCTATTCCTTCGCTTTCATTACTTTAAACTGAACAACAAAGATTAAGTGAAAAGATAAAAAGGCTTTCGTTTAATTGCATGCAAGTATATATGTGAAATTAAATGACAACTACACTTTACGTGTGTGGCCATGCAAGAAAGGGGTTGAGAGAAAAAAAGAAAATAAAACAAAAAGAAAATGAAAAAAAATAAAATAAAAACGACGAACAGAATAAGTCTAGAATATGACTCCAAGAAGATGGGAAAGCACACTCGTGCAATATATGCTTTTGCAATGTTTGCTTAACCTACAGTGGCTTTGAGCAAGTTGCTTCAATTTTTCTCCTCAAAATAAAATGAATTTCCTTAAAAAGAATGTCTACGAAATTAATTAAACAAAGAATATATAAGGAAATGTTAAATTACTCATTTAAAAAAATTATTAATAAACGAATAGATTAAAAGAATTGTTACAAATAAATCAAAATAAGAGAGATAAGTAATATTGTAAACTACAAGAAAAATTAATGTAATGAAGCCAAACTTAAAGGAATGTTTATAAACTTGATATAACCTAATAATTAAGTGATTTGTTTAAGTTCATGTATTTAACCGGAAAAGGAGACAAATATTAACTTTTGCGACATACTTTCAAAGATGATACAAATTTTTAACTTTACACAACTTCTGTTGATCTCAAACTGGCAATTAAATTGGCCCGTCAAGAATATTTTCTCTTTTTATTCAGTATTTCACCTTATTAATGTAACACGTCATCATGTTCGAATAAGGACAAAGATCTTAATTAAGCGACAAATCCAACATAATAGCTTAAAATATGACACAAAAGATGACATGGGGCTGGGGCATGAGAGTTGGATTCATGGCCAAGATTGTCGGTAAAGTTTCCTTTTCATTAATTGGCGTGAAATACATACTTTCGTTATATACTTTTCATCACATTTTATGTAAAAACGTTACATGAACATAGTTTTTGAGATATCAAAAAGTTGAACTTATGCAAGTAAAGCCAGATTTATATGCAAAGTGCCAAAATTATTATTTTAAATAAGTGACTGTGAGCAGAGGCGGATTCGGGATTTAAATTGTATGGGTTCAACCTTTAAGATTTTTAGCATTGAACTCATTATATTTTTAAAACTATGGGTTCAAATATACTATTTGTTGCAATTTTAGTAAGTTTTGCACATAAATTTATGTTCCGTATCGAAAGTTATGGTCTACATACGCCCCTGACTATGAGTTTCACATTGTTGAAATGTCAAAGTCCCACATCGGTGGGAGACTTCATTTGGGGGAGGATTTCTCCCTATAAAAGGAGGCCTAATGTTTAGGATTTAAATACACCTCTCATTTGCCTTCTCATTTGTTTAAGGCATTTGTATCTTCTCTCTTTGGTATTATTTCACTTGTATTTTTGGAGTGGAATAAAATATTGGTTGTGTCCGAGGAAGTAGGCAATTTGTCCGAACCTCGTAAATTCTGGTGTTCCTTTTATTGTTGCTTTATTGTCTTATTTATTATTTAGTGGCTGCCATATTTTTGGTATAGTAGTTGTGACTCATTCACACTATATACATTTGGCTTCCGCAACAATTGGTATTAGAGCCAAGGTACTGTCTAAGTATGCTCTGTGGATTGCAGCATAGTCTGATCTTCCACATCAGAAAAGATTTATCTCGGTAACTGAGTCAAGGTTCTGTTTGAGTATGCTCTGTGGTTGCAGCTTAGTCTGATCTTCTACATCAGAAAGGAAATAATCTTGATTTGTGTCGTCAGCTATTAAATAATATTTGTGTCAAAATGGGAGACAATAAACAAGAAGAATCTACATCAAGTGTCAGCAATACGCCATCATTGGCATCTTCGCTTATGACAAGAATTGTGTCAAATGCGAAATTTGCGGTAGAAATTTTGACGGGTCCGGACATTTTGGGATGTGGAAAGGCGAGGTTCTAGATGTCCTTTTTCAACAAGGGCTAGATCTGGCCATTGAAGAAAAGAAACCAGATGTTATTGGAGAAGAAGATTGGAAGATTCTCAACCGTGTTGCTTGCGGTACCATTCGATCCTACCTTGCTAGAGAGCAGAAATATCTATACACAAAGGAAACTTCTGCAAGTAAATTATGGAAAGCACTAGAGGATAAATTTTTGAAGAAAAACAGTCAAAACAAATTGTACATGAAGAAGAGACTGTTTCACTTCACCTATGTTCCTGTTACCACGATGAATGAACATATCACCAGTTTCAATAAGTTGGTCACAGATTTGCAAAATATGGATACAACTTATGATGATGGTGACTTGGCCTTGATGTTGTTGGCGTCACTTCCTGATGAGTACGAGCACCTTGACACTACTCTACTCCATGGAAATGACGAAGTTTCTCTCAGAGAAGTTTGTTCGGCTTTGTACAGCTATGAACAAAGAAAGCGAGAAAAACAGAAGGGCGGAGAAGGATAAGCACTGTTTGTGAGGGGTCGTCCTCAAAATCAAACGAGGACAAAGAAAGGAAGATCTAAGTCAAGATCTAAACCCAGCAAAGATGAATGTGCCTTTTGTCGAGAAAAGGGGCACTGGAAGAAACACTGTCCGAAGTTGAAGAATAAGGCCAAACATAACAATGGAAAGGCCATTATGGATTCAAATGTAGTTTATTGTGATGATTCAGACTTCTCATCAGTTACAACAGAGCCATCAACATCATCAGACATATGGTTGATGGACTCAGCTTGTAGCTATCATATGTGTCCCAACAGGGACTGGTTCGTGGAATTTCAAGAAGGAGAATATGGAGTCATCCACACAGCGGACAACAGCCATCTTACCTCATATGGAATTGGTTCAATACGATTAAGGAACCATGATGGAATGATTAGAATATTAACAGATGTTCGATATGTACCGGATTTGAAGAAGAATCTTATCTCTGTGGGAGACCTAGAATCAAAAGGGTTCAAAATCGTTGCAGAAAATGGAGTGATGAGAGTATGCTCTGGTGCACTAGTGGTAATGAAGGCTAATCGGAAGAACAATAACATGTACCGCTATCGTGGTAGTACAGTTATTGGGACAGCGACAGTGACGTCCAGTGACGATAAAGAGGCAAAAGCAACCAGGCTATGGCACATGCGCTTGGGATATGCTGGAGGAAAATCCTTGAAGACTCTATCAGATCAAGGATTGTTAAAAGGAATAAAGACTTGCAACTTGGAGTTTTGCGAGCATTGTGTCAAAGGGAAACATACAAGGGTTAAATTTGGTACAGAAATCCATAATACTAAAGGCATTTTGGATTATGTACACTCTGATGTTTGGGGTCCTTCCAAAACACCTTCATTGGGTGGGAAGCACTATTTTGTAACCTTTATTGATGATTTTTCCCGAAGAGTATGGGTGTATACAATGAAGAGCAAAGATGAAGTGCTGGGAATTTTTCTCAAATGGAAGACGATGGTGGAGAATCAAATAGGCAGGAGGATCAAGTGTATTCGCACAGACAATGGAGGTGAATACAAAAATGATCATTTCAATAAGGTATGTGAAAATGATGGCATCGTCCGACACTTCACTGTCAGACATACACCACAACAGAATGGAGTAGCAGAACGTATGAACCGGACCTTGCTGGAGAAGGTACGATGTATGTTGTCCAATACTGGCTTGGGCAAAGAATTTTGGGCTGAGGCAATTACATATGCATGCCACCTCATTAATCGTCTACTATCTGCTGCTATTGATGGTAAGACACCGTTTGAAAAAATGGTATGGAAAGCCTGCTGTAGATTATGACTCTTTGCACGTGTTTGGCTCAACTACATATTATCATGTGACAGAGTCAAAATTGGATCCAAGGGAAAAGAAGGCTATTTTTATGGGGATTACTTCTGGAGTCAAAGGATATCGCTTATGGTGTCCTATGACAAAGAAAGTAATATTCGGCAGGGATGTTACCTTTGATGAATCTGCTATGGTAAATAAGGTAACAGAAGATACCAAACAAAATGAAGGTGTTTCTAAGCAGGTGGAGTTTGAGGGAAAATTTATTTTTCCTACACAAGAAGCAGAGGAGGAAACAAATGAAGATTATCCTCTGGAAGGAGAGCCAGTAGAGGAGATTCCAACTCAGGAACCTCAACATCAACTTGAATCAATAGCAACCAGCAGGCCAAAAAGGACAATAACGAAACATGTTCGTCTCATAGAGACAGTTGCTTGTGCAACCTCAATTGTAGCTGATGATGTTTCTACCACTTATAAAGGTGCAGTCCAAAGTTCAGAAGAAGATAAGTGGAGGATTGCCATGAATGATGAAATACAGTCCCTTCATCAGAATCATACATGGAGATTGGCCAATCTCCCGAAGGGAAAGAAATCAATTGGGTGCAAATGGGTATTTGCAAAGAAGGAAGGCTTTTCTAACCAAGTAGATGTTCGCTGCAAAGCAAGATTGGTGGCCAAAGGATATGCTCAAAAGGAGGGAATTGATTACAATGAAGTGTTTTCTCCAGTTGTAAAACATTCCTCCATTCGAATTATGTTGGCTTTGGTAGCACAATTGGATTTGGAACTAGTTCAGATGGATGTAAAAACTGCATTTTTACATGGAAACTTGGAAGAGGAAATCTACATGACTCAGCCAGAAGGATTCAAAGTTGCTGGAAAGGAAAATATGGTGTGCGAACTTGAAAAATCGTTATACGGATTGAAATAATCTTCTAGACAATGGTACAAGTGATTTGACAAGTTTATGTTGCTACAAGGGTACAAGAGAAGCAAATACGATCATTGTGTGTTTTTGCGCAAGCTTAAAGATGGTTCCTTTATATATCTTCTCCTATATGTTGATGATATGTTGATAGCTTCCAAGAATTCGGAAGAAATTGATAAGTTGAAGATTCAACTAAAGAAGGAGTTCGAGATGAAGGATCTGGGTGAGGCAAAGAAAATTTTTGGCATGGAGATAATAAGAGATAGGCGTTCAAAGAAACTCAGTTTATCTCAGAAAGAATATTTGAAGAGAGTACTACAACGTTTTGGCATAGATGACAAAACTAGGCCAGTTAGTACTCCACTTGCTCCCCATTTTAAGCTGAGTACTACTATGTCGCCAAAGGATGAAGCTGAACGAGAATATATGTCAAAGGTACCATACGCAAATGTTGTTGGTAGCTTGATGTATGCAATGGTCTGTACGAGACCTGACATTTCACAAGCTGTTGGAGTTATTAGCAGATATATGCATAATCCAGGAAAGGAGCACTGGCAAGCTGTGAAGTGGATTCTACGGTATATTCATAAAACTGTAGATGTCGGGTTAGTTTTTGAACAGGAAAACAATCAGTCTGTAGTTGGATATTGTGACTCAGATTTTGCGGGTGATCTGGACAAACGAAGATCAACTACTGGTTATGTGTTTACTTTTGCAAAGGCACCAGTTAGTTGGAAGTCTACTTTGCAGTCAACATTGCTTTGTCTATAACAGAGGCAGAGTACATGGCTATTACAGAGGCTGTGAAGGAGGCAATTTGGCTTCAAGGATTGCTAAAGGAGCTTGGTGTTGAACGAAAAGGTATCACAATTTTTTGTGCTAGTCAAAGTGCTATTCAATTAGCGAAGAACCAAGTTTATCAGCAAGGACGAAGCACATTGATGTTCGGTATCATTTCGTACGAGAAATCATAGAAGAATGTGGAGTCACGGTGAAGAAAATTCATACTACAGAGAATCCTGCTGATATGCTGACAAAAGTGGTGACTGCGGTCAAGTTTCAACATTGTTTGGATTTGATCAACATTGTTGAACACTGAAGATTGAAGATGAAGACACAACCAAAATTTGTTATTGAGAGAAAATTGAAGATGTGGAATTTTGCCAAGTTGGAGATTTGTTGAAAAGTCAAAGTCTCACATCGGTGGGAGACTTCATTTGGGGGAGGATTTCTCCCTATAAAAGAAGGCCTAATGTTTAGGATGTAAATACACCTCTCATTTTCCTTCTCATTTGTTTAAGGCATTTGTATCTTCTCTCTTTAGTATTTTTCACTTGTATTTTTGGAGTGGAATAAAATATTGGTTGTGCCCGAGGAAGTAGGCAATTTGTCCGAACCTCGTAAATTTTGGTGTTCCTTTTATTGTTGCTTTATTGTCTTATTTATTATTTAGTGGCTGCCATATTTTTGGTATAGTAGTTGTGACTCATTCACACTATATACATTTGGCTTCCGCAACACACATATCTTTTTTATTTTCTCTCTACTTATAAAAGAACGAACTTCTATATTAAGTGAGCCCCAAAAAATTATTCTTCTGGAACAATCAGGCCCTCAAGTTCTTAAAAAGAAACCGGTTTCATTCTTTTTAGAATAGATTAAAAGGAAAGTGTGAGTAATGAAACAGCAGGAGCTGAGTATCATTTTTATGAGTTATATTTAAAAAATTATTGCAATCATTCTATTCTTAATAATGTGTAATAATGTGATTAAGCTTAGTTTTTTACCGTGACAGATCCAGATTATTAAACACAAATTTTCTTAATATTTACAGACCTTGCAAGTTGCATACATAGAAAAGTTAGCATATATGGCAGGCAAAGAAGACATAGATAGGGTAATGTCTTTTTCCTTTCAATGAAGTCTATCCACTTGTTCTAACCCCTCTCACATTTGTGAACAATTTTTTTCAGAAACACTTAATAGTTTGATATATTTCTCCCTTCAAGCATTGGCTCGGCAGTAAGATGCCAAAGCCAAAAATAGAAAAATCCTTAGAGATTGAGATTCCTATGTATAGTGTTCAATGACTAGAAAGCAAGAAGAATTCGACTTGAATATGGCCCCACCAAAGCCATATCAATGTCTGGTACTTATATGGTGACAAAGTTAGGGGATGGATATTCTTCAAGTACAATAATGAATGAGCATAACCAATCATGTTGGTCAAATTTTATGTTAGATTTTGCTTTAACAAAGCATGGGGCTTAAAAAGCTGTGTGTTTATTACGTACAAAGGACTGCTGATTGAGGTTTATGTAGTGTTGGTGGGTCCATGTTTAATTCGTTAAGGCAAATTGTCTGACGCTTAGAATAGATTAATCTTGTCTTAATTAAAATAGTAGTTAGGATTATAAGTGGGGGTGTTAATTAAATGCGCAGGTTTCATCAAAGTTGAAGTCATGACCTAATTAATTCGACTAAAGCTTATATCAGGTTAAGAATTTGTTGAGAAATGTGTCATAACTCTATCAAATTTTTATATAGAATTTTCTTTAAAAAATATTGTGTTGAAGTATTTGGAATTCTCTTGCGGGATATAATATTTAATAGTATATGAAGTGCTCCATATTTATTAAATTTAAATAATGGTTTGTATGATCACTTTCTCATCAAGTGTTACTCAAATGCGTCAATCTCTTTGTTTTTCCATATTCATATCATATGTTAAGATCTATTAAATTATTATATCTTTCGAATGTGAAGTGATTATTATTATTTAGGTATCCTATTGATTTTTATGTTTAATTACTAAATTTGGTTAACCTTGAAAGTGTAAATCAACGAAACATTATTGTCAGACGACAAAAAAAATAACTATTATGTGTTATTAAGAAAATTCTCTCATAGAAATAATTTAATAGATAATATGTTTGTCATTTTTTTTTATATTTTTACTAAACATAGATTTACTTATCAAAAATTTAATTAAGTAAGATTGAAATAATATTTAAGTAACAAAAAACCCGAAAACCTCCAAAAATTTGACAAAACCAAACCAATTCAAACCGATATGATTTAGTTTGATTTTGGTAAAAAACGAACTAACCCGTCCATGTACACCCCTACACTGCACCATATCTTTTGGTAGTAACTCTATCCATTTAACTCAAGTCCGAATATCCTATGGTAGTAACTCTATCCATTTAACTCAAGTCCGAGCCGCGGTTGCATTTTTATCTATTAAAATCGACACTCTAAATGTAATCGTCCAGCCCTCTAGTGATATTGTCTGCTCATGGCCTAGGTCTTCACGGGTTTAAAACGTATCACTAGGATTTAAGGCTTGTTAAATAATATACCCAGAATTTTTGCCGATGTGGAACTCTGTCTAAAGTTTGAGTATTGCACTAAATGTGTTAAATAGATAAGATATCATTTTTGAATGACCTAAAGCAAGTCGAATCGATAACACATTATCCTATATTTCAGTTCCTCGTTTACTTTTCTTTCGTGGTTCGTGTAATACGTTCTTTTGTGGTTCACCAGGCCGCAAGAGTCAAAGAATAGACCAGATTATCTTCATTAATTTGTGCTGTGGAAAGATAAGGCCTAATCTTTACCGAAAATGTGGCAGAAAGAGCAATATTAGAGTAGCCCCATATTTGAAACAACATATAGAGGATAGCGTATTCCACCATCAAGAATCCAGCTAATTTAATTTGAATGGGATCACAGCTTTCAAGTTGCACTATCTCTTACCTTTTTGACTTTGAAATTATTCCTTCCACGACCACGAGTACTCTTTCTCATAATAGGTTTACATCTCTGGATTACTTCTTACCCTTGCCTCTGATCTCCACTTACTTTAAATTTTATCCTTTCCAATTTTGTTATACTTAATCATGTGAATCTACAGGTTGAGTAATTCCTGAATATTGAAGGAGAGACTACTTCACTAGATTTACTTTAAACAAGTGACGGAATATTTATGCCATTTATGAGCCTTGGAGCAACTGTAAAGTTGTCTCTATGTGACATATAGATCACAGTTCGAGCCGTAAAAACAATCACTGATGCTTACATCAGGGTATATTATCTATATCACACCTTTTAGGATGCGGCCCTTCCCGAACGCTGTGAACGCGGGATACTTTTTTCACCGCACTGCCTTTTCTTTATGAAAGAGTATGAACCGGGAAAAAGAAAGGCTCAATCTTAAGTGCGCTAAGAGAAGGGTGGACTTTGAGCCGATTAGAAAGGTTTA
>NW_017673183.1:0-8270 GCF_001879085.1 Nicotiana attenuata
AGCATTGCAGGCTACCAACAAGGCTTTACAGTCTGGTGGCGCATCCAAGAAAAGGGATGTGAGTGCGGTAATGGTTGCACAGAGGACAAAATCCCCGGTCAAATACCAAACCTACCCATTAGCTCCACTCACATATCAACCTATCCCAAATTACCAAGCACCCTCACCTTCCTACCAAGCTCCACCACCTACTTACCAATCATCTCCACCTCCTGCATACCAGCCTACATCACCCAAATACTCCCAACCAGCACACGTCTACCAAGCCTACAATACCCAACAAGCTCACTATCAATACCCAACAAGCTCACTATCAATCACCTCTCCAAAATTTCCCTAGACCCGGCCAAACTTCGACCGCAGACCTCCCAAGCAGTACACCGCTGTTGCCGAACCAATTGACCAGCTATATGAAAGGCTTAAAGCCGCTGGTTACGTCACCCCTATCCCTGCCATAACTCCAGAAAATCCTTCCCAATGGATCAACCCGAACAAAACCTGTGCATACCATTCCGGCATGAAGGGGCATACCATTGACGAGTGCCGCTCGCTGAAGGATAAGATCCAAGCTTTAATTGACAATAAGATCATCGTGGCAAAGGAGCCTGCTCCTAATGTTCGCAACAACCCTCTGCCTGACCACAAGGGTGAAGGCGTTCACATGATCGAGATAGAAGATGATTGTGACCCCAAAGGGTCGATTGGATTGATTGCCGAAGGTGACGAGCCGAAGAAACCAACAGTCACACTTAATCCGATTGTTGTCCAGATCCAGCCTTCCGGAGACACTGAAGTGAACAAGTCCATACCACTTGAGTTCGAGGCACCTTCTTCTGCAAAGCCGATTGAGGTCGAGTTTGGATCCCCAAAGGCACCTGTACCATTTGAAGTTGCTGTGTTACCTCCAAAAGCAAGGGTACCCATTCCTGTGGCTATGTCAACCATAGCACCATTCCATACGAAGGCCATTCCTTGGGATTACACCGCTGAGGTGAGAAGGAAAGGGAAAACCAAATCTGGAGAAGCAATTGCAGCACAGGGTATGACCAGAATCGGCAGGGTTTATACCCCGGAACATTTAGCTGAATCAAGTAAGAAGGCCCCTGGACGGCCTATTAAAACTGGACCCGATGATCTCTGGAGGAAGATACAAGCAAAGGAGTACTCAGTCATCGATCAGTTGAACAAAACACCGGCACATATCTCCATCCTAGCTCTGCTGCAAAGCTCCGATGCACATAAGAACGCCTTGATGAAGATACTGAGTGAGGCATATGTACCCAGCGATATAACTGGAGGAGAAATGGAGAACATGGTGAGGCAAGTATTGGAAAGTCACAAAATCACTTTCCACGAAGATGAGCTGCCACCTGAAGGGTTGAGCCACAACAAGGCGCTGCACATCACTGTGCAATGCGAGGATTATTTCATCACCAGGATTTTGATTGACGGAGGGTCCAGCCTCAGCATTTGTCCCTTGGTGACTCTACGAACATTAGGGAAAAGCCTGCATGAGATCAAAGATGGAGCCATCAACGTCAAAGCTTTCGACGGCTGCCAAAGGTCCACCATTGGGGAAATCAGTTTGTGTCTGCAGATGGGACCAACTTGGTTCGATGTCGACTTCAAAGTGATAGACATCCCAGCGTCCTACAATTTGTTGTTGGGACGGCCCTGGACTTACGCTGCCGGAGCCGTAGCATCAACCCTACACCAAGCGGTGAAATTTGAGTGGAATCACCAAGAGGTAATTATTCACGGCGACGGTAGCAATCCCATATACAGTCGCCAAACCATTCCAGCGATCGGAGGAAGGAGAAAGATAGGTGGGGAAACCTACCATCATATTGAGCGAGTCAACGCCGTGGACAAAGATAAATGGTGGGATAACAGGATTGAGAGCATACTGAATTGGAGTGGATATGAACCTGGCAAGGGACTCGGCAGGAACCTCCAGGGAATCACCGAACCTATCAAGCTGAAGAAGCATGGTACCACTTTTGGTTTGGGATGCGAGTACACTTGGAAGGAATTCAAAGAATGGTCGCCACCCTGGCGCGGTCCTTACTATCCATTGGAGCATCCGATACCCCGTCTAGAGCAGACTTTCCGACCAGCCGAAGTCATTTATGGGTCAGAAGAAGAGGAAGCATTAGCAGCAATGAGGAACTTGTTCCTGGAGGATGATAATATGGACTGTTGCGTCGTTTTCGAGGAGGAGGGGGAGGAAGGCCCTTCCATACAAGCCGTGAGCCAAGGAGCACGCCTCAACAATTGGTCCATCAGAACCACCAGGGCCCGGAAAGCTTCGGGGTAGCAAGGCTGAACGAAGCACCATGCATCATCTCTATTTTTCTGCTAGTTGATTTTCTTTCCGCATTTTTAATTTCGAAAATAAGAGCTCCAATGTTCAAAACAATTATGAAATTTATCAAAATCATTTCAGTTTCTTATGAATCTCGCTCTTATTATTTTCTCTATCGTTTACTTTATTTTACACAGCATTACTATCACTTATCTTGATGAACCGACGATTGTGACTTGCGACGAGGCAACGCAACAAATGGATACAGACTCAGAAGAGGATGATATACCGGAAGAGGTCGTTAAATAGGTTGAGAACTTTGAGAATAGGCCTAAGTCTAACTTGGACGAAACTGAGGTTATCAACTTGGGGGACACAGAGAATGTCAAAGAAACGCGCATCAGTGTTCATCTGTCACCATCAGAAAAGGAAGAGTACACAGAATTTCTAAAAGGGTATGAAGACATATTCGCCTGGTCGTATGATGATATGACTGGTCTCAGCACATCTATTGTAGCTCACAAACTGCCAACGGATCCAGCATGTCCGCCGGTAAAACAGAAGCTCAGGAAGTTCAAGCCTGACATGAGTTTGAAAATCAAGGAAGAAGTCACCAAGCAGGTCAAAGCCAAGGTCCTCAGGGTAGTAGAATACCCAACATGGTTAGCCAACATCGTGCCAGTACCAAAGAAGGACGGGAAGGTCAGAGTCTGTGTCGACTACCGGGACCTCAACCGGGCCAGTCCGAAAGACGACTTCCCTTTGCCGAACATACACATTCTGATTGACAACTGCGCCAAGCACGAGCTGCAGTCATTCGTTGATTGTTTTGCTGGGTATCATCAGATATGGATGGATGAGGAAGACGCTGAGAAAACGGCTTTTATCACGCCATGGGGGATGTATTGTTACAAGATGATGTCGTTCGGGTTAAAGAATGCCGGGGCCACCTACATGAGGGCCATGACTACTATTTTTCATGACATGATACACAAAGAGATCGAGGTGTATGTAGACGACGTCATCATCAAATCCAAGAGAGCCACCGACCACATGGAAGATTTGAGGAAATTCTTCAACAGACTGAGGAGGTACAATCTGAAGCTGAATCCCGCCAAGTGCGCATTCGGGGTTCCTGCTGGGAAGTTACTGGGGTTCATCGTGAGTCGCCGAGGAATAGAGCTGGATCCATCAAAGGTTAAGTCCATTCAAGAATTGCCACCGCCAAAGAATAAGAAAGAGGTCATGAGTTTCTTGGGGAGACTCAACTACATCAGCCGGTTCATAGCTCAATCCACTGTCATTTGTGAGCCCATCTTTAAGATGTTGAAGAAAGATGCCACTACTAAATGGACCGATGATTGTCAGAAAGCCTTCGACAGAATCAAGGAATACCTATCAACGCCGCCAGTTCTGGTTCTGCCCGAACCAGGCAGACCGCTGTTGCTCTACCTTGCAGTATTGGATGGAGCATTCGGTTGTGTTCTGGGGCAACACGACGAAACAGGGAGAAAGGAGCAAGCCATCTATTACCTCAGCAAGAAGTTCACTCCATACGAGGCCCGTTACTCTCTATTAGAACGTACATGTTGTGCTTTGACTCGGGTAACTCAAAAGTTGAGGCATTATTTCTGTGCCTATACCACTTACCTCATATCAAGAATGGATCCGCTGAAATATATCTTTCAGAAGCCCATGCCCACTGGCAAACTAGCCAAGTGGCAAATCCTGTTGAGTGAATTCGACATTGTTTACGTGACTCAGAAGGCAATCAAAGAACAGGCACTGGCAGATCATCTTGCCGAAAATTCCGTGGATGGAGAATACGAGCCTCTAAAGACATATTTTCATGATGAAGAGGTATCTTTCATAGGAGGAGATATTGCAGAATCCTATGATGGTTGGAGGATGTTTTTCGACGGAGCAGCAAATTTCAAAGGAGTTGGCATAGGAGCAGTCCTAGTATCAGAAACCGGCCAGCATTATCCAGTATCCGCCAAGCTCGGATTCCCATGCACAAACAATATGGCCGAGTACGAAGCTTGCATCTTGGGGCTCAAAATGGCCGTTGACATGAACGTCCAAGAGTTGCCAGTGATTGGAGATTCGGATTTGCTTATACATCAGGTCCGAGAAGAATGGGCGACCAAGAACTCCAAGATACTCCCGTATTTGCATCATGTACAAGAGTTGAGGAAAAGGTTCGTAAAGATAGAGTTCCGGCATGTTCCCAGGATCCGGAATGAGTTTGCCGATGCATTGGCCACTCTATCATCCATGATTCAGCATCCAGATAAGAACTTCATAGACCCTATTCCAGTAAAGATTCATGATCAGCCAGCTTATTGTGCTCATGTCGAAGAAGAAGCGGACGGAAAGCCCTAGTTTCACGACATCAAGGAATTCTTGGCCGAAGGAAAATATCCAGAGCTTGCAAATGCTATTCAGAAGCGTACTCTGCGAAGATTATCCAACAATTTCTTCCACAGCAGAGGAATCCTGTACTGGAGGACTCCTGATTTGGGATTGCTAAGGTGTGTTGACGCAAAGGAAGCATCCAGGTTATTAGAAGAAGTTCATGCAGGGACCTGCGGCCCACATATGAATGGTTTTGTCTTAGCAAGAAAAATACTCCGAGCTGGTTATTTTTGGATGACTATGGAAACGGACTGCATCCAGTATGTTCGAAAGTGCCACCGCTGTCGGATCCATGCAGACATGATAAAAGTGCCTCCAAATGAGCTTAATGCAACAAGCTCGCCATGGCCGTTCGCCGCTTGGGGAATGGATGTCATCGGACCTGTCGAGCCTGCCGCATCAAACGGGCACAGGTTCATTCTAGTGGCCATTTATTAGTTCACCAAATGGGTTGAAGCAGCGTCATATAAAGCAGCAACCAAGAAGGTTGTGGAAGATTTTGTCCGCGGCCGCATCGTTTGTCGATTCGGCATCCAGAGTCGATCATTACTGACAACGGTTCCAACCTCAACAGTTATTTGATGAAAGCCATGTGCGAAACCTTCAAGATCAAACACAAGAACTCTACAGCCTATAGACCTCAGATGAATGGAGCTGTAGAAGCGGCCAATAAGAACATCAAGAAGATACTAAGGAAAATGATAGAGAAACACAAGCAGTGGCACGAAAAGCTATCATTTGCTTTATTGGGGTACCGCACCACAGTTCGCACATCAACCGGGGCGACTCCCTATATGTTGGTTTATGGTACCGAGGTAGTCATCCCCGCCGAGGTAGAAAATCCCTCCCTAAGAATTATACAGGAAGCGGAACTTGAAAATGCAGAATAGGTAAAGAGTCGCTACGAGCAGTTAGCCCTTATAGACGGAAAGAGAATGAATGCAGTTTGCCATGGTCAATTGTATCAGAACAGGATGTCCAGAGCCTTCAACAAAAGAGTCAAGCTGAGACAGTTCACACCAGGGCAGTTAGTGTTGAAGAAGATTTTTCCACATCAAGATGAAGCCAAAGGGAAGTTCTCTCCCAACTGGCAGGGTCCATACATGGTTCATCGGGTTCTATCAGGAGGAGTCCTCATACTTGCAGAAATGGATGGAGAAGTCTGGCCAAAGCCAATTAATTCAGATGCAGTCAAGCGTTATTATGTGTAATCATTATGATTTCTTTATGATGTAATTTGAACTACGTCTGACCTGATTCCCGTTTAAGAGGGGATACGTAGGCAGCCTTATGGGTTCGGTCAAATTCAATAAAATTTCATTTTCCCCCGATATTGGAAACTGGGGCAGAATTTTGAGGAGGACCCTGAAAATTCCGAAGCGAACTTTCAACCATTCGTCGCACGCAGCCGTCGGAAGTACCAGCCCAATAAACTGGGGCAGAATTTTGAGGACCCTCAAAATTCCGGAGCAAAAGAGGTCGCAATGTCTTGAACCGCGTCGCAGTCGTCGGTTCATCTAAAAGAAAATCATTTTTATTATGTAATTATATCATATTTTTTTTATCATGCATGGCTACTGTCAAATTGCTTTGTTTAGCGACGCTACCCCAATGAAAACAAGAGCCGAGTAGGACGAGCGGAGTCCACGGGAAGACGAACTAACCTTCCCCCTTGACAAAACTCACGATCTTTCTTTGAATGCAGGCACCCCAAGACATAGAACCATCAGATACGGTTACATACTCCTATTTTGCAGGAGTACAACTCTCAGAATCATCGCTCACTTATAAGTGTTGTCCGCACATGACATCCCCAGCGGCCACAATGACACAATCAACTATCAGCTATCGTCTATCAGCTAAGAGATTTCGTTACTCTCCACCTTTATTTCTTGCATTGCATAAGGCTGCCTTTCTGCCTTCCGAGACTAAGCACTGTCTCCATCTGCATTTTCTTGCATTGCATAAGGCTACCTTTCTGCCTTCCGAGACAAAGCATTGTCTCCAACCGCATGGCTGAAAGATCGCCAACTTAACATAAATCCTGCATGGCTGAAATATCGCCACTTTATCTCTTGCATGGCCGAAATACCGCCACTTTTATTTGAGTCCTGCAATCAGCTGAAAAATCACCATCTATGTTTACGCTTTACATCGGCTGAAATATCGCCAACTTTATTTAAATCTTCACATCGGCTGAAATATTGCCAACTTTATTTAAATCTTTACATCGGCTGAAATATCGCCAACTTTATTTAAATCTTCACATCGGCTGAAATATCGCCAACGTTATTTAAATCTCGCATCGGCTGAAAGATCGCCATTTATATCTATACTTTACATCGGCTGAAACATCGCCAAATCCTGCATTTCATGGGCTGAAAGATCGCCATTTATATCTATACTTTACATCGGCTGAAACATCGCCAAATCCTGCATTTCATGGGCTGAAAGATCGCCAAATTGTCCAAAGGCGTCATTGTTCGGAGGCACCATTTTCATAGCCCGAGAACGCCATGCCATGGCCCGAGGACCCTGCTTTTATCTTTTGCATACCCTTATTCAAAGGCATCATAGTTCGGAGGCATCATTATCATAGCCCGAGAACATCATTTCATAGCCGGCGAATCCTCTATTATACGCTTCATGGCCCAGGACGTCATGGTCTGAGGACGTCATCCTACCCGTCCAAAGACAGCATTCATGGTCCAACGGGAACCTGCATCACGTTTAAATTTATGCACAATATACGTTCGTATTGCTTATTTGCAGGTACACGACTAGCAACGGCCATCACAGCAGGAGCGATCCCGCTCCGGTTCCAACAGCCTATCAGTCCCTGACCATCCTTCCCAACCTGAATATCGCGCCCGTCTTTCGAAATCTCCATCGGCATGTTCTGCCGACGGATCCCCGAACTACATATGGCCTGATTCCTGTAAGACCAGGGATATGTAGGCAGCTAAGGAGCCAGAGCTCGGTCAAAATCTTTCAAATCGTTTCTTTCAATCAAAATTGGCCATCATATCTTTACCCGACAACTCTTTCATCCTTCTCGGTTAAAGAGGGGCAACTGTTGATACCCAATTTTTCCTTACATATTTTTATATACTCAAAATATTCTCAAATAGCATGTACATGCATATATAAGCATGACCAAGAGTTTTGGTATTTTTCCCTTATTTTTTAAAGATTTTAAAATTAATTTATTGTCTATTTTAATAGTACAAAATTTAATACAAAGAAATAGGATTACAGGCTCAAGAGGGCTAACTAGGGATAACTTCTTCAATTATTTGGAGGGGTCAAAGGAGCAGAGAAGGGTTAACAAAGACGGACTATGATCATCTCCAAACTCAACTATTACCTATGATTTCGCCTTGAATCACAACCAAGCCAAGTTCTAGACTCTGTAGGGCATGACTACTACGCAAGCATTCATCTTACCACACACAATATTTTGGATAGGCACTCAATTCAGACCGCAGTCACATGTGGTCTCTCTGACTTACAAGGACAGGATCATGCATCCCCACAAGTCACGCAT